>NC_084536.1:6062500-6097500 GCF_024500275.1 Phycodurus eques
TATTTACCTGCTAGCGGTAGCATTCAGGTAGCCATGCAGTAGCTTATTTACAACTTGCTTCCAGCCATGTCCGCTGAGAGAATGGCAACAGAAGAGGACTGGCTCTCTTTCCTCAAAACGAGGACTATACCTGAAAGTGTCATCGACCAACTAAAAGAAGATAAGGCGAGTATAAATGTAAACTTTCATCACACGAATATAGCAGTATAGGCTATAGAATAGCTGAGCCATATTTGCTAGTGTGTGTGTAAATAAGCTACCACTCACAGTTTCTCATTGTAACGAGAAAGTTTCTCATCCTAATGAGAGTTTCTTGTTGTAATGAGAAACGAGTTTCTTCCCCCCCATGTCCCTTTATGGGCTTCTGTGAACTCCAGGTGAAACCTGCGGGGTTCTGCACCTCCAACAAGGTTAAGAACCACCGTTTTAAATATTGCTGCCGTAAAGGATTATGGGTAACAAACAACTTTTCATTAATGATGGTCAGGAGTAACCTATGTGAAAGGCGAGTTAAAGGTTGCATAAATGGAACTCTGCTAAGCATTTTTAAAATGTAACCTTTCCTCCAAGTATTTAAGGTTCATCTTGCTCACATGCATAGGAAAGGAAAAGCACAATCCAGAAGCACAAGAGCCCCAGTATATTGCTTTTCTAGTGACCATTGGTTGTTCACCTCATTTCAAGACGTATTGTGGGTTACATTAAGGGTACCAAACATGGGATAACGTGCACTCATAACACATTCTAAAAGCACTACAAAATGGCAACCTGACTATATAGCAAGTGACTCTGAATACACAGACACACCTGTCCTTATCGTCCTTGCAGCCGGCGATGTCTGATCCCATTGCCTCCAGCAGCAAAGATGCGCAGGCCTCATGATCGTTTACCCTGTTACATGGCAAAATAGTTGAAATTTGCCTCACGGGAAATATTATGTAATAATGAATTTTTTTTTTTTTTTTTAATCACTTCTATGCAGTGAACCCCAGCATATTCACAGTCCAGCGTTTACAAATTCACCTAGTAGTGGACCATATTCCTTTTATTTACAAGAAAAAAACTAGCCTGCCTCGTATTTGCTGTTTTTTTGCTTAGGCCAAAGCAATAAAAGTAATACTTTGATGCCAAAGACCTATGTTGAAGTGAGTTGAAGAGTTTAATTTAACAAAAAAAAAAATATATATATAGTGCTTTGCCACAATCTTGTGGTGTCTTGGTATCAAACAAGAATGTTGAAGTTAGTTATGTTGAAGAAAATTGAGGAGTTTTAATTCGACAAAAATAGTGCTTTGCTGCCATTTTGGGGAATTCATTAAGCAATTACAGGGATCTCGTTCGATGAGAGTCCCGCGTCTGAGATGCACAAAAATGAGCCCAACCATATAAAGCATGATAAATCTGCGTCCACAGCCGAATAGCATTGCTAACCTACGTGTGTATATTGCTGAAGCGCTTCAGCGAGTCATTATCCACTAAAAGTACGAGTCCTGTCTTGGTGCTAGCCAATCACGGGCAGAGGAGGGTGGGTTATCGTTCCATAAATACAATGGACACAAGACAATTTACCAGACTCGATAAAATTTCGTTGTAATGCCACTCACGATGCAGCGAGCCGCTGGCGGAATGGCTTTGGCTCCGTAGATGCACACAAAAGGGGACCTTTTAGGGAAAATTAACTATTTATTACTTAGCTAAATAGCTAGCGAGCTAAGGAGCGAAACAACTCGTTCTGGTTCACTCGTTCATGGCGACGTCGCTTAAAACAGAGGTCACGAACTGGTTCGCGTCTGGAGTTTCTGGAGTGCCTCAGCGATCAGCCGATTTCTGTCTCTTTCTTTTAAGAAGTTGACATATTCATCCATATATTCATTTGGCCATGACATTAACCATTTAACTGAAGCACATTACAAATGTCACCAAACATGTTCTTTGAGAAAATGACTTTGGCCGATATGACAATGGTTGATGATGTGAATTTGTACGATTGAGTGCTCTTCAAAAGTGTTATGTAATTTAAAAATAAAACAGGCATAAAAGTAATAAAAATTATTAGGGGCCAACCGATATAGATTGTTTTTTTTAGGTCGATGCCGATTCAAATATTTATATATATTATTATATATATTATTTATATATTATATATATTATATTAGGACAACTGATTGATTGACAGATTAATTCAATAAAGATTTGATGAATAAAATAACGAAAATTTTGGTCCCTTTACACTTACAGCAATAAAGATATGAAGGCAGAACATTTGACTGTTTTATAATACTTTGTCTTTTAGTATTTGTTTAACTTTACAAGAGAGAGAAAATTAGATTTTTTTTTTTTTTTTTTTTAATGTTTGTTTGATTATCTTTGTATGTTGTTATGTGTTAAAAAAAAAAAAAAAAAAAAAAATGTCAGGTTTTTGCCGGTTTGGAAAGGGCTAATATCAGCGATAATAATAATGAGCATGCTTAATTCTCAGCATTCAAGAAAGGTACAGTTTTATCAGAACAGTGCCTGAGCGGCAGCACACTTACACAGCACAGTGCAGCGGCGTGAACGGGTTCCCATCAATGCAGCGACAACCTTTCTGCTCCAGTAGTACCTCCACACACCCCTCGTGACCTACTCACACACGTACACGCAGGCACGCACACACACACACACAATAGGAACACATTAATAGACTCTGCCCAGTCACGCAATCGTCCAAACACCAACCGTGATAGCAGGCCCAGTGCAGCGGCGTGTAGCCGTGATGGTCTCGGAGTGGGGGCAGCGAGTCGGGTTCGGGGCAGGCCATGCCGAGCAGCTCGCTCAGCCAGGAGGCGTGGCCTCTTGCCGCCGCCAGGTGGATGGCGGTGCGACCCCGCGCGTCGCCCAACAAGATGGACGCCTCCTGCTCCAGCAGACACTGGACGCACTCCTCCTGGCCGCACAGCAGCTGCATTGGAACAAACATTGCTAATTATTATTATTACCTTATAGAAACCATAAATGCAATATAACAGCACACAACTGTGTCACGTACATCACCTGGAGCGAATAGTTATCTAACAACATGACAAAAACATAAAAAGAAATATACAAGGACATCTAAAAAAAAGAAATATAATATATTTATTCTAATTTATTGAGATGACATAACAAAATAAATTGTGTAAAAGAAGCCTGCAGACGACTGTAGATGTGATTTATTGTTCTCAATTTTGTAGTGGCCCACTGGCCATAGTTTGGACACCCTTGGATTCAAGAGAATCGGATCCACCCATTTTCTGTACCGCTTCTAATCCCGAGGGTCGCGGGTGTGCTGGAGCCTATCCCAGCTCATCAAAAGTTCATCATCAAACTGATGTGAGGCTCACTCACCCCGAGGTGCAGCGCGGTCATGCCGTGCTTGTCGGCCACGTTGACGTCCACCTCCCGCTCAAGCAGCAGCGACACGGCGTCGACGTGACCCCCGGCCACAGCTAGCATCAGAGGTGTCCTGTATACACATACGGGTGGTGTGTGCGTGCGTGCGTGCGTTTGTGCATATGTGTACTGGGAAATTACTCACTGTCCCTGAGAGTCGGCGACGTCTGCGAGATCCGCGCTGTCCGATTCGTCCAGCAAAAGGCGCAAACACGTCACGTGACCGTTAGTCACTGCAGAGCGGCATATAAACATCATGTTAGCACGCAGTTAGCTCATAGCGTAAACATATCTTCCAACATTGGCCCACACCTGCCAGGTGAACGGGAGTGCGCCTATGCCGCGGGTCGCAAGTGCGCGGCGACGCCCCTTGGCTGAGGAGGATGTGAACGCAGTCTGCGTGGCCCCGGAGTGCCGCCATAGCCAAGGGGGTGCGGCCGGCTTCGTCCCCCCGGTCCAGCTCCCTCTCCCCCTGCAGCAGCACCTCGAGGGCCTGCGTGTGGCCGTGGTATGCCTGCACACAAATGAAATGACCGGCTCACTGCAGTGCACTGGTCTCCTGCTATATCGCGTTCACTTACTGCAACGACCCCGCAACAGCGTAGTATTAAGAGGTTTTTTTTGGGAACATAACGGAAATCCCCAGTACATCGAGGAACTCTGTGGTTTATAGAGATCGTTTTTCATGCTGTTTTTTACAGCATACAGTGAAAACACGCATATTCTTTGCTCGGCATTCGCTCTTATTTTTTTAACCTATCCTGGGTTATTCACTCAAAAACTCACCTATTGAGTGTTTTTGTGCTCAGGCCAAAGCAATAAAATCATTACCTTGATAAAATCATGCGAAAACAAAAGACTGTTGGAAATAAATGTATATATAAATATATAATTTAATTACATTGTGATTGTGGGGGGTGGGGCACGGTGGACGACTGGTTAGCATATCTGCCTCACCGTTCTGAGGACCGGGGTTCAATCCCGGCCTCGGCTGTGTGGAGTTTACATGTTCTCCCCGTGCCTGTGTGGGTTTCCTGCGGGTACTCCGGTTTCATCCCACATCCCAAAAAAACATGCATAGGGGGTTAATTGTAGACTCTAAATTGCCCGTAGGTGTGAATCTGAGCGCGAATGGTAGTTTCTATGTCCCCAGTGATTGGCTGGCGACAAGTTCATGGAGTACCCAGCCCTCTCGCCTGAAGAGATAGCTGGGATAGGTTCCAGCACGCCAGCGACCCTAGTGAGGATAAGGTCAGCAGAGAAGGCTCTGAAAACACTCACAGCACACCACTGGTATAGATACAGTACCTCCCACTTTTTAAGGGACCAAAAGTAATGGGACAAATAATAATCATAAATCAACCTTTCACTTTTTAATACTTGGTTGCAAATTTGATGCAGTCAATTACAGTCTTAGGTTTGGAAGGCATAGACATCACCAGATGCTGGATTTCATCTGTGGTGATGCTCTGCCAGGGCTCAGCTGCCACTGTCTTCAGTTCCTGCTTCTTCCTGGGGCATTTTCCCTTCAGTTTTGTCTTCAGCAAGGGAAATGCATGCTCAGGTCAGGTGACTGACTTGGCCACTGAATAACATTCCACTATTTTGCCGTTAAAAAAAATAATAAGAATTGGTTGCTTACGCAGTATGCTTCGGGTCATTGTCCATTTGCACTGTGAAGCGCCGTCCAATGAGTTCTCAGGCATTTGGCTGAATTTGAGCAGATAATATTGCCCGAAAAACTTCAGAATTCATCCTGCAGTTACATTATCAATAAATACAAAAGAAAGCAGTTCCATTACTGGCCATTAAAATGTGTGTTTCATAAAGTTTAAATGTGTTTAAAGCATGTGTGAAGGAACTATTTATAACATTCTTTAAATGTTCTCTCCACCACAGTTACCAACTGCAGGCGGGTCTGGAACAAATCAGCTGCGATGAACAGGGTTTTACTGTAGTGGCCTCTGTGCCTCGATTAATCACAGTGCAAGTGCTCCACTTAAATACTTGGTGGCTTGTTTTACTGTAATACCTTGTAATCATATAAATATTATACAGTCGTACCAAGCCCCGCTGCAAAGATCAAAAAGCCACAAACAATTGAGGGACGTGCCACCCCCTAATGGTTTATAATTGCCTATAGATGCCGCAAAATGGCAGCAAAGCACTATTTTTGTCTAAATGAAACGACACAGCTCATTTCAACATAGTTCCTTAAAACCAAGATGTCACAAGAGTATGACAAAACATTTGTTTTTGTCAAATTACACTCTTCAACTAGTTTCCAGATAGTTCCTTGACACCAAGATGACGCCAAAGACTTTGACTGCTTTGGCTTAAGTACAAAAACGGTGAATAAGTGAGTTTTTTCAGCAACTAACGGAGAACAGGTTCCGCCCAAAAAAAATCTGCAAATTAGTGAATTTGGGAATGCAAAACCGCAAACATGCAGGTGTTTATATTGTTCTTTCCTTTATTATTTGGAGCCAATAAGAAAGTAATTTTTATATAACAGGAAGTATAAAGGAAGTTGGTTTTATTTAACAGGAAGTAGAAAGGAAATAATTTTTATTTGAACTAGAAAGGGAATAATATTTATGCTTTATTTGCAGTAAAGAGGAAGTCATTTGTATTTAGTATTAACTAAACAGGAAATATTTTTTATTTAACAGGAAGTAAACATGAAGTTGTCTTATTTCTCAGGAAGTAGTTTTTACTGATGAGGAAGTCATTTTCATCTAACAAGAAGTAAAATAAGTTTTTTTGTTTAACAGGAAATAAATATAGAGTTGTTTTTATTTCACATGATGGACAGGAGATCAGTCAAGTAAAAAGACAGGATGCCGCTCTCGTTAGTATTGTATATTAAGTATGTATTTGGTATTTAGACTCACCGCGAGATGCAGGGGGCTCCTGGCGTTGGGGGATTCAAGGTCGTCGTGGTAACCGTCGTCTCTGTCCAGCACCTGCAAGATCACATTCTGTCAGTGCATCCAATCTGTGTCAAACTGAACATCGTGTGTGTGTGGTGTATGCAAGTGTGTGCGTGCGTGCGTGCGTGTGTGTGTGCGTGTGCGTGTGTGTGTGCGTGTGTGTACTGACCAGCTCCAGGCAGCGCTTGTGTCCGTAGGCTGCAGCATAGTGAACAGGGCTGTATCCTTGTTTGTCTTTGAGCGAGGCCGTCGCTCCGCTCTGAAGCAGGAATTCCAAACATCTGCCAAACAGGATGGCGGCAACAGGCCGTCAAGTGTTGTTTTTGACTTTATCCCTACACTGTAAGTCAATGTTATCCAATCAGAAGCATGAAGAAAATCTGAGGAAAAGTCCCAAAAATGGTGTAAATTGGCGCTTGTACGTAAGTGTCACAGTGAATCCCCGTTCATCGCAAACGATACAGAGACCATTGTTTTTAATACTTATACAGTAACAGCATACAACAATACTCACAGGCATATACTGCATTAACAATGACTATTACTGTTGGGGACTACAGTATTAGTTGGGGACCTTCTTCTTGCTGTTAATTTTGCTGCATGTCTTCTAGTTGACCTCAGTGCTGCTCAGCATGTCACGGCACAACGTAGTACTATACTGAAGGCACAACTTCAAAATTCACACTTGCCTGTGTGGGTCATTTTCATATAATTTGATCAATAACGGTAAAGACACTTGTTATATATAAATAAATATATCTAATTTTGCCTCTTTTTTTTTATGCCGCCTTGGTGTCGAAACATCCATCCTTAAACTTTTCAAAACGTTTCTGATGATTTGAAATTTTACACATTCATAACTAATCCTTATTGACAGAGCAAATGGTGGTGGCCCACAGAAATACAATCCTAGCACAATAGAAAGACAAACGGCTTCATAGAAATTGTGTGTTGCGGAATTTACGTGTTGCCCTTCAAACTCTGCGGATACAAGTGCATAAATTATCCCAAATATTTATTAAACCCACCACTCTTGTCTTTAAACATTCGCAACAACCGTAAAGACATGCAATAGTTCTGACGCTTTCACAAATTCATACATTTTCATTCATATCTCAGAAATAACACCATGTATTGTTCTGCCTGCTATTGTGTGAATGCCAACGCCATCCCGCAATCAGATGACGTCAGCGCCTTTCGAACATCACACCCTGGCCATGGCATTAAGGCATCCCCTTACATACAGACATCTGTTATGGCTCGGATACTACCTCTGAAGGAAAAGAATCAGTGAGGTGCAGTTGTGGTAAAAGTACTCACTGAATGTAAGTAGAATTACAGAAAATACTGTAAAATAATATTCTGGTGGAAGTAGACGTACTGATTCAACTCCTTAAGTTAAGGAAAAGTACAAAAAAAAAATGTACAGGCTTTGTAATGTATTTACATTTAAAGTGCAAAAGTAAAAACATATGTTTTCCCATCAATTGCACACAACCATTTTGATAACTTGGTACAAAGAGAAAAAAAAATATGCACCCAAAATACTATCCCTGTCATTCACTGCCATTGACGGCTATAGAAGTCAGATATCCATGTTAACTGGCTGGCAGTGAAAGAGTTTTAACTTGCATAGTGCTAAAACACCTGACAACTCATTTTTGTAGCCAACATGAAAATAAATAAATAAATGACAAATAAGGCCATGGATGGGTAAAATCTTGCTTCTTTGAATCTGTAACGTTACTGTTGTTAATGCTGAAAGGTGAACATTCCTCCATGTCGCCACTGTCCCTGTCATTTCCGGCCTTCTAAGACCTGAAGCTCTCAGTCAAGATCTCAACCGCTGTTGACTATACCTCTCTCTGTGTATTCCTTTTTTACGTCATGATGTCATCCGCCAATATTGAAAAACGTAATACGCCAAAGTAAGGAAGAGAAAGCACAGGTTTTCAAATGTACAGAGTAAAAGTAAAAAGTAATCAGAAAAACAGAAGTAAATTACAGATGCCTGAAAAAAATTCAAGTATTTAAAGTATTTGTACTTTGTTACTTTTCAGGTAACTTGTTCCCCCACCGCATTCCGTATCAGTGCCATTTTCTAAAAAAAAAAAAAAAAAAAATTTAAAAACAAATGAAAAAAAAGAAAAAGAAAAAAAAAAGAAAAACGCGAAAACAGAAAAAGGCAGAAAAATCCCAGCTTTAGATGCCAGTGTAAAGACTCACACAGCTGCCTCTTTCTCCCTCTCTGCCTGGACTCCTTCACTCTCAGGCTCCAGAGCAACACGTCGCCTGAAAGACAATAATTACACATGGATTACACTTGTATCCATCCATCCATTTTCTGTACCGCTTATCCTCACTAGAGTCGCGGGCGTGCTGGAGCCTATCCCAGCTATCTTCGGCCGAGAGGAAAATATAATTCCACGTTTATTACACATTGGTTCATTACACATTTATTACATATTTAACGCTTACTAATGCAGAACTGAGGAATAATATGTTATTATCCTGGTTGTACTTTTATCACCATTTGACGCAAAAACTAAAGCATTTTTGTATTGTTTTGTGACATTTATGACAGTCCATAAATGCATCGCCATCAACAGATTCGGGGACAGGCAAGCTATTTTTTTAACTCCTTTTTCGACATATCAGTTCTGAAATGTGTTCTGCAATTGGCTGGCGACCGGTCTAAAGGCTGTTAATGCGATACGTAAGTGCGTCCGCCATGTTGGATGTGGAAGATCTGTCCCATATACTAGTGAGTTTAGGCCTATTACGATCATTTTTTAAGACGATATATTTTCCCAAAAACTATCACGATAAACGATAGTCATTTTTTTTTGTTTCCGAAATCATGATAAATAAGGCCCTATCTCGAGCTGCAAGACTGTGGTTGGTCCGCTGAAGATTAGCCCTTCACCTGTCAATCAAATATACGTTGACGTTCGCTGTAGTCAACTACCGGCTGAATAACGTGCGCCACTGAGGTTATGCTTAATAAACAGCTAACGTTCCCGTGTTTGTGTTAATCGGGGACTAACACGCACAACAAGTCGGAGAGAGGCACTGACGTTATAAATGACTTTGCCTCGGTGGAGCAAGCTGTTTAGCTCCTTAGCCCGTTAGCTTGCGGCGTGGCGAACATAATAAACTGTGAACTTTCCCTTAAGTGTTTCTGCTGTGTGAATCTACGCGCTTCACGAGGAGGAAGGCTGTGGAGGATTGGACAGAGCCAACACCGGTCCACTGGCGTTCCACTAGCGGCTAATGACACAGCCGTCCAACTCTGTCAGCTCACTGTGTGATCCGCATGCCGGCTCACCACAACCATGACAATTTATCAAGTCCAGAAAAACTATCGTGAGCATTTTTTTTTTTTTTAATCAAACGATAAATCGATATAGTAATTATCGTGACAGGCCTAAGTGAGTGTTTGTGTGTTTTACTGTTATCCCGGTGTTCAGTAAATGGCTGAAAGGTGCATCGGTGACTATGGCTCTCCTTTCCCACGTGCAAAGTTATTACAGTGAGTATACTGTAATAAAACATAAAATACAATTGCAAACAAAGACGATATAGCGGTGGCGTGAATGATGAACCGCGATATAGTAGGGGAGCATTATTTTTATTTTGCCGCAATTTGGTTAAATAGGAAAGACTGCTTGGAGACATTTGAGACTTCATAGTATCAACCACAAAGCCAGCAAGTTTTATTCGCAAAATCATGTTATCATAGCACATATCACAATTATCATAGGATGTATGATTCAGCGTTCAAGGCGGGATATATGTGTATATATGTCTATGGTTTCGGCCACCGCTTTAGAATAAACATTTCTGCCATCTACAGGACTGGAGTAGAAGAGTACACATTTTGTCTTAAGTGTCTAGTTGTTCAGTTACCGTCTGTCCAGGTCCGAAGCTGCAGCGTAATGCAGAGCGGAGCGCCCCCACTTGTCGGTGGCATTGATGGCCGTGCCGCAAGCCACCAGGGTCTCCAGACACTGATAGTGCCGGCTGGCGGCGGCATAGTGCAGCGATGTCCTGAAGAAAACAAGGAACATGTACCTGTATGTCAACAGCTCTAAGCAGGATGTCACTCAGTGGAGCGCAGACCTCCGCCAAGGCCCAAACTACCAAAATTCAAATAACTAACAAACAGCTCTATATTCATACATGCGTACACACCAAGGTAATAATAGTTTGGGATTTTACATCAGTTTAAGTCTTAATTTAATTTTGATTTTTTTTTTTCAAACTCAATTATTGTAAAAAAAAAAAAATCAAATCTTAGATGAGTACCCTTGACAAGCGGAACAACTTAAGTTAAGGAATCAAATAAAAAAAATAAAAAAACAGCTGAGCCAAAAATAAATCGATTTAAAATCAACCCAAAAAGCTTATCTATGAAATACATTGACAAAGGCTAAAACAAAGGACATATCTCTGTAACTATACAGGTAGTTTGTTTGAATCTTTTAGTTTTTTTTAAACAGACAATGCAGTTTCAGCTCTCGTATTTACTCTTATTTCAGTTAACAAAAACATATTTTAAATTGTAATTTCTGTGAATTTGTTCATTTTCCTTCACTACTGTATAATAGCCACACACACACACACACACACACACACACACATTAAAGAGCGCAAACGTCCAATCAGTCATCAGTAAGAGCATGTCAACTTCGACGTATACCAACCTGCCGCAATTGTCCCTCTTGTTGTGGTCGCCGCCGCTCGTCAAGAGCAGCTTGACACACTCCACGTTGCTGCACACACAAAAAAGAAACGCCATCGTCACGATGCAACGCAGCAAGATAGGATTTATTTGGACATTTGGAAGTAACAATGACTGTACTTAATAACATTTCTTAAAGTAGCATGGGGTCAGTTCCTGTTTCGCTGGTTCGCTCAAACGAGTAAAAGGTAATAGTTAGTAATAAGGCTGCATAACTATTCACAGGGGTGTGATGTATTATCTGCAGATTATGTTTTTCATTAAATTATGAATTGAGATTTGAAAACACCCCAAAATTTACACTTTTTCTTTTTTTTTTAATCTGCAGTAAATTTGTTTGACCTAAAATGCACATGGAAATAGAGAGTTTGAAATTTCTGATACAGTACATTGGGCACTTGGAACTCCAGTGTAAATCCATCCTAAGAGATCATCTGATATTTTTGTTTTGATTAATTGGTGATTTGTTGGACAACATGACATTACATTTACATTTTACGTGGACATTTTCACAACAGAGCGCTCACCCTCCGGCGGCGGCGGCGTGCAGGCAGGTCCGCCCCTGACTGTCGGGGGTGTCGATATGAAAGCCTGCACACAGGACCGAGTCGTTACACATTATGCTAAACCTCCGGCCTGAAGAGGGCGGAGCAGGGAGACAGAAGTGATGGGGGTTGGGGAGGACATAAAGCCACAGCAGCAGCCGCCATAAAGAGAGAAGGACAGGAAGCGGTAGGGGGAGTGAGAGGAAGGGGTGGGACAAAGAGAGACAGGCATTATTAGTGAGGCAGGTGGTGAGGAAACAGGTTAAGTGAGAGTGCATGATGCCGTCCATTCAGGTGCAGGAACACAAATAAGCACAGACGCAGATAAGAGCAAACAGAACAAATATTTAAGATTGTAATGGCGCGTAATAACATCGCCATTTCAAAATAAATTTCAAGGTCAGATCGCAAAGATCACAAAGCAAAAAAAATCCTTTTGATTCCTCTAGAAACCCTTGACCAAGCGTGACCGCCATTTCGAGGTCATTATATGACAGTTACAGAGCAACTGAATCGCTAAATATAATTCAGAATGCGTCGTCTGCGTTTTGAGTTTAGCGCCTTCCCATCTTCGGCTATCTTGGGGTGCTGTGACATTACAGCGGTACCGTTAGCATTAGCATTAGCTTAGTGCTGCTGTGCGCATGTCACCGTTCAGTTTATTGCCGCCTATTTTGGTATTTCACGGTGGTTTATTGCATGGCAGCTGGTTGTACTAATGGTGCAGGCAGTGGCAAGCGCTTATTTAGCTCTCCAAGCAATACAGTGGAAAGCTGTGCAACTGTTTGTGCCAAACAAGGACTCGTAACTCTGTGCTGCTGCTGATCATTTCGAACCGGCGTGTTTTCTGAAACATTTCGTAGAAACAATTGGATACATGGGCATAGTTGGACCTGGGCTGAAACAAGCTGCGGTGCCAACAATTTTCCCTTCGACAATCGCATCTTCAATGCGTGGGAGAAGCGGCGCAGGAAAGAGGTGACGCCTTGAATCTACAACTCTATTATTGGCGGTGATTTTGCACTGAGCAACAGACTATTGATTCAAATCATTTGCAGTTACAGTTTTTCGCAGATCGCCCCATTGTTTACATTGCTTGCAGCTGTTACTTAGCCGCTCATCGTCGTCACAGACGGGCTCTGCTTTGACCACGAGTCTAGTATCAGTTGGCTCCTGTGTGTCGAAATCCTCCTACTTCTCGAATTGCGCAACGCAGCTCGCCATTGAGTGTAGCGCATTATTTGACTAGTATTTCATCACTTCTGGTAGGCCTCGCGGCGGATGGAGTAAATACACCCACGACACCTCACGATTCTGCTTTGTTTGGGAGCGCTAAAAGAAAGAAATTTGTAGCCCAAATATGATTGACAAGTTGCTGGAAATGATGTGTACGTATTACAAAAACAAATTAACAATGTAAATATGAATTTACATATGAATAAGAAGATCAGAGGTTAGGTAAAAGCAATGATATCGCGGCATTGCCAGAAGCTCATACATCAGAAGGTCATTCATGAAAATGGTAACAAACTTGACCCTACATTCTATCGAAATAATCTAGAATCTTCTTACAAGAACAAAACTAAAAATCAAATTTGAATGAAATCCACATAATTTCAAATGGGAGCAAATTCACCCTGTGTTCTAAAGAACAAAATACTAAAATTTGTAATTCACACATTACATTTGACTTAAACATTCCCTATCTTGAAGGTAAATGGTACTGTAAATTAAAAAAAATTAATCCACATATCATTTACAACCCCAATTCCAATTAAGTTGGGACGTTGTGTTAAACATAAATAAAAACAGAATACAATGATTTGCAAATCATGTTCAACCTATATTTAATTGAATACACTACAAAGACAAGATATTTAATGTTCAAACAGATAAACTTTATTGTTTTTAGCAAATAATCATTAACTTAGAATTTTATGGCTGTAACACGTTCCCAAAAAAAAAAGACTGAGAAAGTTGAGGAATGCTCATCCAACACCTGTTTGCAGAGTGGAAAGGAGTTTTATCATAGATAAATATAAATATATAGATGAATATAAACCCTTCTTGTGGCTCTCTACAGGTCAGCCTTTGATCATTCAGAAGCTCCAAAACTGCATTACTAAATAAACGACACGAGGTTCCATTTGCACATGCCTTTCAGACGCGGTACAGAGTGATGCAAAATTAGCCATCATAATTTGTCTCAGGTTTGTCACATCACTTTGCGCGCGCTAAATTAATCTACAGTATTTGCATATTCGCCTCCCAGAACCCGCAAATGAACTGCGCGGAAATTTTGGGCTATCCCGGGTGCATCCGGGTTCGTAGTTTAGCTTCCACATCTGTTTGCATGAGAAATCAGTTTGTGCTCGTTTTGCCACGTGCTAACATTTTGTAAACGAGGCCCTTGGTGTTTATCCATTTTAATGATAACGATATCGAACACAATGCCACAACAACAGCCAATGTTGTATCTCAGGCAAGATAAGTTATAAGACGTCACGCATACTACCTGATGAGAGCAGTTTGCGGCAGCAGTCCGAGTGAGCGTTCAAGGCAGCCATGTGCAGCGGGAACATGCCGTGGCCGCCTCGCCTTTCAGGAAGCGGACGGACATGAGTGAGGGACATTTCATCACAGCGCACTTGTTGTTATTTGTCACCGGGGACATTACAATACCTGTTGCAGTCGGCTCCGCTGGTGATGAGCGTGTTGATGAGGAGCTCGTGGCCGTAGCGGGCGGCGACGTGCAGTGGCGTGTTGCCGTCCTTATCCACGCTGTCGATCTCGCCGCCTAACATAACGTTAGCGAAGAGCGAAAGACACACTTGAAACGTAGGTAGGGAACCCAGCTGCAAATCCATTCATCGTTTGCAGAGAGAACATATGCTTAAGGATGTAGTATGCTCTGTTTGGATGTGTTGCTGCTCCAGGTGTGTTAAAGTAAAATTGGTAAATGGTAATGGACTGCACTTTATCGACACTGTCACAGTGCCCAAAGCGCTTGACACAGCCTCACATTCACCCACCAATGGGCAACTGCTGCCATGCAAGGCGCTGCCAGGCCCACTGGGAGCAAATTTGGGTTCAGTGTCTTGCCCAAGGACACTTCTACATGAGGACAGTCGTAGCCAGGATTCGAACCAGTGACCCTTCGGTCACTGGACGACCTGCTCTACTGAGCCACAGCCACCCACTCTATGCTGATATATGTTAGCCCATCTGTGCTGTTTCGCATTATACTGTAAGCAAGGAAGCGGACTGAAAAAAGGTGCAATAGAATACTTTGAAAAGTGTCCTGAATAAATTGAAATGTGTTTCACTGTAGACGGCGACAATTTATCTCCCGCCAGGCACGGTGTCTCATATGGTGCTAAATCTTAGTTATGTTAGCCTCAAATAAACTTTGAATCGATGAGAGATGAACAAGAGAACGTCATCAAAATTGAAGAAAGCTCCGTTAAGAGTTCAAGTACTGTTACAAGTACGGTAAATTTGAACGCAATTTGAATTAAAATGTACGGAGCCCCCCTGGTGCCAAAGTATGAGAAAAATAAAATTAATTGATCATCTGTTCCCTCAATTTAGTAATCTGTACTGTACAGATTACTAAACTGAGGGAACAGATGATCAATTTTATTTTTCTCATACCTTGGCACCAGGGGGGCTCCGTAAAAATGCAATCTGCGTGCAAAAAGAAAAAAAAAAACATCGGGCAGACGACTCACCATTCTGGATGAGAGTCTGAGAGCGAGTGAAGCGACCATGCACCGCCGTCATGTGGAGAGGACTTTTCCCATCTCGACTCTGCAGGAAGGAAAGAATCCCATCATAAAGGATATCTACAGGCCAAAAAATAAAAAATTTTACCAAAAATAAAAATCACATACGTAGAGAAATCCATCAGAACGGAAAGTCTCGTCTGTGATATATCAACATAGATTTTTTTTTTTTTTTTTACGATGGATTGATTTTTGCTCCAATTAACTTGCAGAATTTCTTTTGTATTTTTGTATTTTTTTTTTTTTATAAAATCAACCAGTGATGAGTACAGTAGACATTTTTTAAATTTTAGTCTAGACCCGAGGCTAATGGTCTATTAAAAAAATCTAAAAAAAAAGAAAATTCTAAAAAAATATTTTATTCGAGTGGACGCCACACACCAAACAAAAAACAAAACATTTGTTAAAATAATTTAAATTCATTTTTTTCCCCTCAATGTACACACAGCACCCCATATTGACAGAAAAAAAACTATTGTTGAAATTTTTGCTGATTGATGAAAAAAGAAAAACTGAAATATCACAGAGCCATAAGTATTCAGACCCTTTGCTGTGACACTCATATTTAACTCAGGTGCTGTCCATTTCTTTTGATCATCCTTAAAATGGTTCTACACCTTCATTGGAGTCCAGCTTTGTTTGATTACACTGATTGGACTTGATTAGGAAAGCCAGACACCTGTCTATATAAGACCTTACAGCTCACAGTGCATGTCAGCGCAAATGAGAATCATGAGGTCAATGGAACTGCCTGAAGAGCTCAGACACAGAATTGTGGCAAGGCACAGATCTGGCCAAGGTTACAAAAACATTCTGCTGCACTTAAGGTTCCTAAGAGCACAGTGGCCTCCATAATCCTGAAATGGAAGACGTTTGGGATGATCAGAAACCTTCCTAAACTGGCCGTCCGGCCAAACTGAGGAATCGGGGGAGAAGAGCCTTGGTGAGAGAGGTGAAGAACAACCCAAAGATCACGGTGGCTGAGCTCCAGAGATGCAGTCGGGAGATGGGAGAAAGTTCTAGAAAGTCAATCATCACTGCAGCCCTCCACCAGTCGGGGCTTTATGGCAGAGTAGCGCGTGCAATACATGAAATCCCCCATGGAGTTTGCTAAAAAACTGACAGAACTGGAGAGGATCTGCAAGGAGGAATGGCGGATGATCCCCAAATCCAGGTGTGAAAAACTTGTTGCATCATCCCCAAAAAGATTCATGGCTGTATTAGCTCAAAAGGGTGCTTCGACTAAAAATACTGAGCAAAGGGTCTGAATACTTATGGCTATGTGATATTTCATTTTTTCTTTTTTAATAAATCTGCAACAAATTCAACAATTCAGTTTTTTTCCCTGTCAATATGGGGTGCTGTGTGTACATTAACGTGGGAAAAAAATGTACTTAAATTATTTTAGCAAATGGCTGAAGTATAAAAAAGTGAAAAATTTAAGGGGGTCTGAATACTTTCCGTACCCGCTGTGTGTGTGTGTGCGCGTGTGTATATATATATATATATATATATATAAAATAAAACAATTAGAAAAATCTTTTAAATGTTGGAATATCATCTGTTTAAAAAGAATTATTGTATTTAACAAAATAACCATTTGTGGTATTAAAAAAAAATAATAATAAAACAAAATTTGAGTGAAATCCACCAATCATTTAAAAATGCCCAACTGAAATAAAAATTCTTCAAAATTAACCTTATCATAAAAAAAAAAAAAAATCTAACTTTGTTAATCACTGGTCAAAATCCATCCATCCATTTTCTATACCGCTTATCCTCATTCCATACCCCTTGGACTGGTCGCCAACCAATCACTTGGACAGACAACCATTCACACTTACATTCACAGTCCACAGTTTTCGATCAACCTACCATGCAGTTTTTTGCAATATGGGGAGGAAGCCGGAGTTGCACTTCCGTCCTACCTGTACGTTGACATCGGCACCGTTGTTGACAAGGAATTCCAAACAGAGCGCTCCGTGAGTGGAAGCGGCAGCAAAGTGCAGCGGCGTGAAGCCTTTGTTGTTGGGCTGGCTGACGTTCGCGCCGTAGTCGATGAGCTCGCTGACGACGGCGTCCTGGCCGTTAAAACAGGCCACGTGCAGCGGCGTGTTGCCGAAGGCGTTGGACTCGTCGATCTGTCCGCGACAAAACATAAGCAACGATTATTTGGGCCGAGTTGACGAGGAGAAACGGCGAAGGAGCGGTCACCACCTCCACGGCCAGGTTGAGCAGATGCTTCACCACTGCCATCTGTCCACTAGATGACGCCGTATGCAGCGGTGTGTACCCTCGCTTGTCCTTACAGCAGAGCTCCGCCCCCTGACTCACCAGCAGACACACCACATCCAAATGACCTGCAGGTGAGCACAAAACAGAACCAAAACAATATTTTAAAAAAAAATATTGTGGCTGTCTCTGCTGGCCTAAACACCATTAAAAGCACTGAGCTGCATTTAAAACCTAAATTCTAATATAATTTTGTCAGATTTCAGCTTTGATGTGCCGCTAAGTCAGTGTTCTCTTCAGAATCAGTAGTGCTGGCTGATGTAACTTCGACTATACTGGTTGCTAAGCAGCAGAACAGGAAGTGGCCCATTTCCCCCTAGGCTGCAGCTCGGTAATATGGATTTGTCACCTTTACGAAAAGCTCTGGCTTTACTTTTACTGAGGAGGAGGAGGTGACCACGACAAGCGTCAACACGAAAGAGGGAATGGTTTCATCCGATTATAATGGCAGGGCAGGGTCTCAGAGAGTTCAGGCTCGTCCGTGAGCTACCGCTACTTGGAGACCACTTCGAGGTGTATGTCAGGCTTCTTCTTTTTCTCATGCTTTTTCGCTGTAGCCTACAACAGCACCTAAATAAATAAAAACTAGGCATGCAACAATAATTGAGAACTAATCAATTATCAAATTAATCGATAACTACAACCCCAATTCCAATGAAGTTCGGACGTTGTGTTAAACATAAATAAAAATAGAATACACAGGCACAGTAGAGCATCTGCCTTACAGTTCTGAGGACCGGGGTTCAATCCCCAGCCCCGCCTGTGTGGAGTTTGCATGTTCTCCCCGTGCCTGCATGGGTTTTCTCCGGGCACTCCGGACCTACCATGCATGGGATGTGGGAGTAGTCAAGTGGGATTTACTCCCACATCCCAAAAACATGCATGGTAGGTTAATTGACAACTCTAAATTGCCCGTAGGTGTGAATGTGAGTGCGAATGGTTCTTTGTTTGTATGTGCCCTGCAATTGGCTGGCAACCAGTTCAGGGTGTACCCCGCCTACTGCCCGATGATAGCTGGGATAGGCTCCAGTACACC
Source organism: Phycodurus eques (assembly GCF_024500275.1). Classification (NCBI taxonomy): domain Eukaryota; kingdom Metazoa; phylum Chordata; class Actinopteri; order Syngnathiformes; family Syngnathidae; genus Phycodurus; species Phycodurus eques. The sequence continues at coordinate 6,081,247 of NC_084536.1, forward strand.
CGCGACCCTACTGAGGAGAAGCAGCTCAGAAAATGGATGGCTGGAAAAATAGAATACAATGATTTGCAAATCATGTTCAACCAATATTTAATTGAATACAAGATATTTAATGTTCAAACTGATTAACTTTATTGTTTTTAGCAAATAATCCTTGACTTAGAATTTTATGGCTGCAACTCGTTCCAAAAAAGCTGGGACAGGGTCATGTTTACTACTGTGTTACATCACCTTTTCTTTTAACAACATTCAATAAACGCTTGGGAACTGAGGACACTAATTGTTGAAGCTTTGTAGGTGGAATTATTTCCCATTCTTGCTATATGTACACCTTCAGCTGTTCAACAGTCCGGGATCTCCGTTGTCGTATTTTACACTTCATAATGCGCCACACATTTTCAATGGGAGACAGGTCTGGACTGCAGGCACGCCAGTCTAGTACCCGCACTCGTTTACTACGAACCCACGCTGTTGTAACAAGTGCAGAATGTGGTTTGGCATTGTCTTGCTGAAATAAGCAGGGGCGTCCATGAAAAAGACGTTGCTTGGATGGCAGCATATGTTTCTCCAATAGCTGTATGTACCTTTCAGCATTAATGGTGCCTTCACAGATGTGTAAGTTACCCATACCATTGGCACTAACACAACCCCATACCATCACAGATGCTGGATTTTGAACTTTGCATCCATAACAGTCCGGATGGTTCTTTTCCTCTTTGGCCCGTAGGACATGACGTCCACTCTTTCCAAAAACAAAATGAGATGTGGACTCGTCGGACCACAGAACACTTGTTAACTTTGCGTCAGTTCATCTTAGATGAGCTCGGGCCCAGAGAAGCCGGCGGTGTTTCTCGGTTTTGTTGATAAATGGCTTTTGCTTTGCATAGTAGAGCTTCAAGTTGCACGTACAGATCTAGCGCCGAACTGTATTAACTGACATTGGTTTTCTGAAGTGTTCCTGAGCCCATGTGGTGGTATCCTTTGCACACTGATGTCGGTTTTTGATGCAGTGCCGCATGAGGGATCGAAGGTCACGGCCATTTAAATGTTGGTTTTCGGCCTTGCCGCTTACATGCAGTGATTTCTCCAGATTCTCTGAACCTTTTGATGACACATACATACAATTGCATTCCTTGCAATTGTATGTTGAGGAACATTGTCCTTAAACTGTTCGACTATTTTCTCACGCACTTGTTCACAAAGAGGTGAACCTTGCCCCATCTTTGCTTGTGAAAGACTGAGCAATTCAGGGAAGCTCCTTTTATACGTAATCATGGCACCCACCTGTTCCCAATTCACCTGTGGGGTGTTCCAAACAGGTGTTTGATGAGCATTCATCAACTTTCTCAGTCTTTTTGGCACCTGTCCCAGCTTTATTGCAACGTGTTGCAGCCATAAAATTCAAAGTTCATGATTATTTGTGAAAAACAATCAAGTTTATCAGTATTCATATATTTCTTTGATTTTTATTTTTATTTTTCGGGAGTGGGTGCTAGCCTATGGAGACACCCGGGACAAATTATTATTATTATATTCTAACCTAACCTATTATAGTTTCTTTTGTTGTTGTATTTATTTATTTTTTTAGTATTACCAATAGCATATATATATATCGTTATGCATTTGCATTAGTATTTTTTCAAGTGTGCACGTCAACCCCCAACACCCTATGTTCCACAATAGAAATATAAATGAATTATGATACAACCCCAATTCCAATGAAGTTGGGACGTTGTGTTAAACATAAAAACAGAATACAGTGATTTGCAAATCATGTTTGACCTATATTTAATTGAATACACTACAAAGACAACATATTTAATGTTCAAACTGATCAACATTGTTTTTAGCAAATTAATTAATTAACTTCGAATTTTATGGCTGCAACACGTTCCAAAAAAGCTGGGACAGGTGGCAAAAAAGACTAAGAAAGTTGAGGAATGCTCATCAAACACCTGTTTGGAACATCCCACAGGTGAACAGGCTAATTGGGAACAGGTGGGTGCCATGATCGGGTATAAAAGGAGCTTCCCTGAATTGCTCAGTTGTTCACAAGCAAAGATGGGGCGAGGTTCACCTCTTTGTGAACAAGTGTATGAGAAAGTAGTCAAACAGTTTAAGGACAACGTTCCTCAACGTACAATTGCAAGGAATTTAGGGATTTCATCATCTACGGTCCATAATATAATCAAAAGGTTCAGGGAATCTGGAGAAATCACTGCATGTAAGCGGCAAGGCCAAAAACCAACATTAAATGGCCGTGACCTTCGATCCCTCAGGCTGTATCAAAAACCGACATCAATGCGTAAAGGATATCACCACGTGGGCTCAGGAACACTTCAGAAAACCAATGTCAGTAAATACAGTTTGGTGCTTCATCCGTCAGTGCAACTCAAAACTCTACAATGCAAAGCAAAAGCCATTTATCAACAACACCCAGAAATGCCGACGGCTTCTCTGGGCCCGAGCTCATCTAAGATGGACTGATGAAAAGTGGAAAAGGAGAGTCCACATTTCTAATTGTTTTTGGAAATTGTGGACGTTGTGTCCTCCGGGCCAAAGAGGAAACGAACCAGAAGGCATCATTAATGCTGAACGGTACATAGAGGTTTTGGAGAAACATATGCTGCCATCCAAGCAACGTCTTTTTCATGGACGCCCCTGCTTATTTCAGCAAAACAATGCCAAACCACATTCTGCACGTGTTATAACAGCGTGGCTTCGTAATAAAAGAGTGCGGGTACTAGACTGGCCTGCCTGCAGTCCAGACCTGTCTCCCATTGAAAATGTGTGGCGCATTATGAAGCGTAAAATACGACAACGGAGACCCCGGACTGTTGAACAGCTGAAGCTATACATCAAGCAAGAATGGGAAAGAATTCCTCCTACAAAGCTTCAACAATTAGGTGTCCTCAGTTCCCAAACGTTTATTGAATGTTGTTAAAAGAAAAGGTGATGTACCACAGTGGGAAACATGACCCTGTCCCAGCTTTTTTGGAACGTGTTGCAGCCATAAAATTCTCAGTTAATGATTATTTGCTAAAAACAATAATCATAAAAGTTAATCAGTTTGAACATTAAATATCTTGTCTTTGTAGTGTATGCAATTAAATATAGGTGGAACATGATTTGCAAATCATTGTATTCTGTTTTCATTTATGTTTAATACAATGTCCCAACTTCATTGGAATTGGGGTTGTATTTTGATAATTGATTAATCGTTTAGAGAAATAATTTGACTTACAATTCTCCAAATCCTTGGAATATCAGATCTCAACAGTACAACTGGACTACAGAAATCAGAGAATATATCTCTGATTCTTATCTTTGTGTTTAATCAAATTTGCAAATTGCTTTTAAAAGAATGATCTACATTTTTGCCTATTTTCTGACATGTGACAGACCAAACCCCTAACTGAATTGAAATCATCAATTTAAGTCTGTGCATTTTCTGCACTGTCAATTTGAAATAATTTTCACATAAAAGGATGGATGTTTTTTTCAATTAGATTTATTGATTAATTGAAAAAAATAATCGACAGATTCATCATTTATTAAAATAATCAGTAGTTGCAGCCCTAATACAAACATTTCTGCCTTCCTCTCTGTAAGGTGCGCGCACTCACAGCTGACAAAGAGGCGCTCTAAAGTGGCCACGCTGGAGTACTGTCTGAATGGAAGCTGAATTTTGGGGGTGTCGGCATAGCTGGCCAGCTAACGTCACGTCACAATTGTGCCAGATAACTGCTGATGCGAACGAGGGCACTCATGTTCTTGCATAGTGGGGAGGGGACGCACTTGGGCCCTGTTTCAGCCATGCCCAAAATAAAATCATTAAAATTGAAATGGTGAAAAATATTTTAATGCTCTATCTACACGATCTAGTACTACATAATTCTCAGTCTTTGCACGTTTTCAGCAATTATCTTTAAACATGTATCATTGATTTAGAAAATGTTTTGACCAGTGTGATGTCTTACCCATGAAGGCGGCCCAGTGTAGAGCTCGTCCATCCTTCTTGTCAAAAGCGTTGATGTTGGCTCCTTTGGCAAGGAGGAGGTTCACCATCTAACACAAACACACACACGCACGATTCTATCAAAGCATTTGGGAGCACACCTGCTTGCTTTTTCACAGCAATACAAAGGATGTTAGCATTACAGTGGCGATGCTAATCAACTCTATTGACGAGCACGACATCAACAGGAGTGGTGCAAATGAATGGCAAAAGAACAAAGATAGCTCAGGTGCATGTAGTACCTCTGTGTGGCCATTGAGGGCAGCGTGGTGCAATGCGGTGCGCCCGCCGCGGTCCGACACGTTCACGCTGCTCAACAGCGGGATGATGATCTCGGCGCAGCGCAGCGCGTTATTAGCCGCCGCCACATGGAGCGGCGTCTGCCAGTTCTTGTCTCGGGCGTTGACATCGGCCGAGTGACGGATCAACACTCGCACTGCCTCCTGCAGGGAAAACGCTGGCATGCTATTTTTGTTGTTTGTTGGAATGACCCTGGGATATATCAATCAGGATTTTCAAAATTGGTTGCTTTTCTACTCAGCAGCCCTATGGGGGGCACAAGCCAGTGCAAACTGTAGGCCGGTCCCATGCCTAGATAAATTCAGAGGGTTGGAAGGAAGGGCATCCGGCTTAAAACTTTGCCAAACAAATGTGACCAAGAGGTGAAAGAGAAATTCTGGAAGGAGCGAGATGAAGTAAGTCTGAGCATCCCAGACATAGAGAGTCGTGATTGGTGCTGAAGGAAATAGGGGTGATGAAGAAGTGATGGGTAAGTTCGGCATCCAGGAAAGGAACTTGGAGGGACAGATGGTGGTAGACTTTGCAAAAAGGATGGAAATGGCTGTAGTGAAGACTTTTCCAGATGAGGCAGGAACATAGGGTGACCTAAAAGAGCGGAGGTAGAAGCACGCAGGTGGATTAAATTAGGGGAGAGTGTGGCTAGACAGCATAGGATGCTGGTGTGTAAGATGACTATGGTGGTGGGAAGAAGACAAAGGCAGAGCAGAGAACCATGTGGTGGAAGCTGAGAAGGGAAGAGTGTTGTGCGGCTATTTGGGAAGAGGTGAGACAGGCTCTCGGTGGACAGGAGGAGCTTCCAGAAGACTGGACCACTACAGCCAAGGTGATCAGAGAGACAGGCAGGAGAGCACTTTGTGTATCTTCTGGCAATAAAGAAGAGAATGAGACTTGATGGTGGAACCTTCACAGTACAGGAACTCACACAAGGAAAGAGGTTAGCTAAGAAGAAGTGGGACACTGAGAGGACCGAGGAGAGGCGAAAGGAATAGATTGAGATGCGACGTAGGCCAAAGGTAGAGGTGGGCAAAGGCCAAACAAGAGGCAAATAATGACATATATGCCAGGTTGAACACCTAGAAGGAGAAAATGATCTATACAAGTTGGCCAGACAGAGGGATAGAGATGGGAAGGATGTGCAGCAGGTTAGGGTGATTAAGGATAGAGATGGAAATATGTTGACTGGTGCCAGATGAAAAGAATACTTTGAGGAGTAGCTGAATGAGGAAAATGAGAGAGAAGAAAGAGTAGAAGAGGCAAGTGTGGTGGACCAGGAAGTGGCAATGATTAGTATGGGGGAAGTTAGAAAGGCATTAAAGAGGATGAAAAATGGAAAGGCAGTTGGTCCTGATGACATTCCAGTGGAGGTATGGAAGGATCGAGGAGAGGTGGCTGTGGAGTTTTTGACCAGCTTGTTCAATAGAATTCTAGCAGGTGAGAAGATGCCTGAGGAATGGAGGAAAGGTGTGCTGGTGCCCCTTTTTAAGAACAAGGGTGATGTGCAGAGCGGTGGGAACTATAGAGGACTAAAGTTGATGAGCCACACAAGGAAGTTATGGGAAAGAGCAGTAGAGGCTAGACTCAGGACAGGAGTATGTGCGACCAAGAGTATGGTTTCATGCCTAGAAAGTGTACCACAGATGCATTATTTGCCTTGAGGATGTTGATGGAAAAGTACAGAGAAGGTCGAAGGAGCTACATTGTGTCTTTGTAGATCTAGAGAAAGCCTATGACAGGTACCCAGAGAGGAACTGTGGTACTGCATCCGGAAGTCTGGAGTGGCAGAGAAGTATGTTACAATAATACAGGACATGTACAAGGGCAGCAGAACAGTGGTGAGGTGTGCTGTAGGTGACAGACAAATTTAAGGTGGAGGTGGGACTGCATCAGGGATCAGCCCTGAGCCCCTTCCTGTTTGCAGTGGTGATGGATAGGCTGACAGATGAGCTTTGACTGAAATCCCCGTGGACCATGATTTTTGCAGATGACATTGTGAATTGCAGTGAAAGCAGGGAGCAGGTGGAGGAACCGTTAGAAAGGCGGAGGCATGCACTGGAAAGAAGAGGAATGAAGATTAGCCGAAGTATAACAGAATATATGTGCATGAATGAGAGGGGTGGTGGGGGAAGAGTGAGGCTACAGGGAGAAGAGATAGCGAGGGTGGAGGACTTCAAATACTTGGGGTCAACAGTCCTGAGCAATGGTGAGTGTGGTCAGGAAGTGAAGAAACAGGTCCAAGCAGGTTGGAACGGGTGGAGGAAGGTGTCAGGTGTGTTATGTGACAGAAGAGTCTCTGCTCGGATGAAGGGCAAAGTTTATAAAACAGTGGTGAGGCCAGCCATGATGTACGGATTACAGACAGTGGCACTGAAGAGACAACAGGAAGCAGAGCTGGAGGTGGCGGAAATGAAGATGTTGAGGTTCACTCTCGGAGTGAACAGGTTGGATAAAATTAGAAATGAGCTCATCAGAGGGGCAGCCAAGGTTCGATGTTTTGGAGACAAAGTTAGCGAGAGCAGACTTTCAATGGTTTGGACACGTCCTGAGGAGAAATAGTGAGTATATTGGTAGAAGGATGATGAGGATGGAGCTGCCAGGCAAGAGAGTTAGAGGAAGACCAAAGAGAAGGTTGATGGATGTCGTGAGGGAAGACATGAGGGCCGTTGGTGTTATTAATAATAATAATAATAACAACAATTATTATTATTACTAATTATTTATTATTATTATATCATTACTATTATTAATTATTACAGAAATATTTAAAAGTATTACATTTGTACAACTATTGAAACATTATTATAAAATGATTACAACAGTTTACAACCTATTAAACATATGCATCTTCAATGAATCAAACATACATATTTTTGGAACGTGGGCGAAAGCTGGAGAATACTCAAACTCCATATCAGAAGGCAGATTTAAATACATAAAAATATTAATATGTATTCATACTTATTTAAAAAAAAGGGAAATTAAAACTTTCTCAAATCAAATATGATTGAAAATATTTTTTTTTTTAAACTTCATGAAAACATTTGTTTTTAATGTTTCTCCAAAATAATATCAAAAAACTACTTTTAATCAAATCTGGCTTATTGTATATACCAATAAAATATGAAATTCACAATTCATTAACATTTTTCATTCATCCATTTTCCATACTGCTTATCCTCACTAAGGTCGTGAGCGTGCTGGAGCCTATCCCTATCTCTGGGCGAGAGGCGGGGTACACCCTGAACTGGTCACCAGCCAATCGCAGAGCACATATAGACAAACAACCATTCGCACTCACATTTCCACCTTCGGGCAATTTAGAGTCTTCAATTAACCTACCATGCATGTTTTGGGGATGTGGGAGGAAACCAGAGTATCCGGAGAAAACCCACGCAGGCACGGGGAGAACATGCAAACTCCACACAAGCGAAGCCAGATTTGAACTCGGGTCCTTAGAACTGTGAGCCATACATGCTAACCAGTCGTTCACTGTGTCGCCTAGAATTTTTCAAAATGTTTTAAATCTTTAAAAACGATATTTGAAAATGTAAATTGCTTTGTCTAATTTAAGAGGCATTTCATAAGCAGTGCTGAATGCGGTACTCTAATGTGGAACAGAAGTTTGGTCTGGATCTAATCCAATCGTTCCCAAATAAAACAGTTATGTTTAAGGTCAAGTTGGAGCCACATTAAACCTCACTGTCGCAGATAAACATGACAGCCACATCAGATAACGTAACGAAAGAATGCTAAAAAAAATTTTTTTAAAGATCATTGCATGCTTGGTGCAGTGTCACTTCAACGAAGGTTGCTGCATTCTGCCGCTTACACAAAAGTGGGTTTGGCCTATGACTACATATTTGTTGCGTTCTACCCTGCTCCCTAGTCTCACACATTTGAACAAAGATGGAGACTTGGAAACCTGCAGATTTGATCATGATCACTAGGGGACACATTTTGTGGTTGAAATTTAAACTCGGATCCCATCAAGTATAAGGAGTTAATCGTTTCTATTCACTGCATCACACTGAAAGCTGTTTCTAATATTTTGGTTCTTCACTTTTATTGCAAGATGTTTTGGTAAAGCCGGAAAAACAATGCTGTATTTCCACCTTTTATCTCATGTGCAAGCTCATTCAACGTGGGGGATACGTTTCCAGACGCATCTCCCAATCTGCGATAAAGACAGAACTTTTTTTTTCCTCTTAGTTTTACCCCTCCCACACACTTTAAACACATTTGAACTAATTAAATCACACTTGTTTAACACATTGCTAACGTATTTAAACAAGTGAAAAATGCAAGCATAAAATATATACAAAATAGTGTTGTTGAGTGAGATACAACCCCAATTCCAATGAAGTGTTGTGTTAAACATAAATAGTCTGTGCTAGCTGATTTGCAGCAAATAATCAATTGCTCACTTTAGTCAGGCGAGTTTCCTAAAGCTCTTAAAGTAGCTTCCATTAAGCCTCTTCTAAAAAAAAAATTAGAACACTGGACGCCCCCATGTTAGGAAGTTATAGATTCATCTCAAATCTCCCTTTCATAGCCAAGATTGTTGAGAAAGTTATTTTTAATCAATGACCGATGGGGTCCCTCAAGGGTCAGTTCTTGGACCCTTCCTGTTCATCTTGAATATGCTACCCTTGGATATAATTCTTCAGAACTTGAATTTTGACTATCATAGCTATGCAGATGACACACAGTTATATCTAGCAGTGTGTCCAGATGACTACAGTTCAATTGAGGTGTTCTGTCACTGTCTAAAACAGATACATAACTGGATGAGCTAAAATTATCTTCAATTAAACCACAACAAAACTGAGATAACTGTTTTTGGCAATAAAGAAAAGAGGATTGCTGTTAGTAAATACCTGGAGTCACTCTCTTTAAAAACCAAAGAGCAAGTCCGAAACCTTGGTGTGCTGATAGATTCCGACCTTACTTTCAACAGTCATATCAAATCAATTACTAAAGCTGCCTTAAACCATCTGAAGAACATATCCAGAGTGAAGGCTTGTATGTGCCAAGCAGACCAGGAGAAGCTCATCCATACTTTTATCTCAAGTTGACTTGACTATTGTAATGGTCTTCTGACTGGACTCCCCAAAAAGAGCATGAAATAGCTGAAGCTCATTCAGAATGCTGCAGCTCGGGTTCTGACCAGAACAAAGAGGTCAGAGCATATTAATCCAATTCTTAAGTCTTTACATTGGCTCCCAGTCAGCTTTAGATTAGATTTTAAAGTTCTGCTACTGGTCTATAAAGCACTAAATGGTTTAGGTCCTGAATAAGTGAAAGAAATGCTCATGCAATATAAACCTAGTAGGGCTCAGTAGGCTCAAATAGTGGCAAGCATGCAAACATGGTGAAGCAGCATTTAGCTATTATGCTGCACACAAATGGAATAAGTTGCCAACAGAAGTGACGTCAGTGTGAATGTTTTTAAGTCCAGGTTAAAAACTCTTTTTTTTTCTCATGCTTTTTAGAGCATTTCCACTTTTAAATGATATTTCTTGCACTGTATGCTGTTTTAATTGTACTTAAATCTTTTCTCTTTGTTTTAAATGTGGCCAGCACGGTTTCTTTGTTTTTAAATGCTTTTAATCATGTAAAGCACATTGAGTTACCTTGTGTATGAAATGCGCTATATAAATAAATTTACTTTGATTCGCCTCGTGAGGAAATTGCACTTCGCGTCTTGCCCATGCATTTCAATAGGAAAGAAAATTCTGCAATTTTGACGATGAAATCGATTTTAAAAGATCATGAATATTAGGCACACTAAAGCGAAATAAAATTGAAAAGAGTCTTATCTAATCATTATTTGTTTATTTTTTTTACTCTTTATGATGCAAGTGAGGCCTCTCTGGCTTTACTGCTCTCCTGGCATTCACTATAAACTGCAGCGTGACGCAATATAGTGGGGATTATGATACTCTACGTTCCACACAAAAACTTCCACGAAAGAGCAGGGGCGCAAACGATGAACCGTAATAATATAGCGGAGGGACACTGTGTGTCCGAAACAATTAATATTTGAGCTACGAGGAATAATAGCACACTTGTCCTGAACTAGATGCATGTTTTTGTATTTGTTGGAATTCAGAATGCATTAAGAACTGGCGACACTATTACAAACTGAGGCGCTTCGCAGACAGCGCATCTACGGCAGGGCGCAAATGTCGACGTATCTTGATTTTCGTGCAAGAGCAAGGCTCGTTGTGCGTGTTTGCCAACTTTAAAAGGTTAAAACATCAATGATCTCTAGGGGGCATTCAAGGATTAGCCACTGACATATGTTTAGGTCAAATCAACATTCCAACGGACAGAAATAATGAGTGTTACCTTACTATAATTAAATTACTTTATTGCAATTTAATTACTTTAATAAATATTGTTAATGACATGCTTACTCTCACGTTCTCACTGTCTCAGCTATATGGGCAGGTGTTGTCCAGAGTCCGTTTGACACTTTTCTCCCCCACCACCCCCCATTCCCCCACGCTGCGTTGCTTGAACGCGGCATGCTCCTCGTGTACATTCTTCAGGTGATCGATCAAATTTGTGTTGAAGCATTGAGATGACGTTCCCCACGACATATGTTAGTTGTGCACAAGATTGTTGTTGTTTGTTTGAGACACTTTTTTCACCGACAAGCTTGAAAAAAAATTGATTGGCCGTCAGATAGTTACAGTACTGCGCAACAAGACATGTAACAAGGCTAAAAATAAACTAGCTTTTGGATTCATATGCGACGAAGACGCAGAGCTAAATGTCTTGTGCGGAGCTGATCGATGATATAATTGATCGGATCGGCGACTTTATGACATGACAGCCGATCAGCATAAAATGCTAATTATTGGCTGATACCGATAACGCCGATCACATCGGCGTAAAGTCTATTTAGCACCAAGCTGAGCGTTCTGGCGCAACTAGCGTGTGTCCTTGGAGATTCTGAGCTCCGCAGACGTGTGGTGAATGTCAGACGTATTTCATTTATAAATATGTGAATAGCAGGCATCAAAACCAATGAATTATTGTAGAAATCAATTAACTGAATGCATTATTCTTCTTATTATTATTGTTATCATCATCATTATATTTTTTTGGATCATTCCCCAGCTATGAGGATCACCTATGGGGACATCATCAGCCTGTGGAGGTATGCTTGGAGTTCCATATCAACGTACTTTGTGCCCTTTGACCTCCCGGACTAGAGCGAATCAACTTTGTCTTGGAAAAATGTGGTTGTCTGCGCTTGGCTATGTCAAAGACTGTCAGTGCACTGCGCCACATTTAAAGGGAATGAGAGGAGCCGCTTTGATTGGATATGATCGAAGTCGATTGTGATCACTCCAACAGAAGCGCAGAGCTCACTCTCTTAAATGCACCGGGTTGCCCTGGTCTACGAAATTACCAACGCCAGGGTAACCTGCCTCGACACAAGGTTGAACCATGCGCTGCGCCGTATTTTTCCATTCACGAAAATAGAGCCTTAAATGTCAATCAAAACTGAGCACCATTTCTGATGTAGCTCATGAGTTAAGATGGGAAGAAAAGTGTCACACTGAACGAGATGCAGATTTTTGTCTTTAAGGTCTTCAAATCCTTTGCGAAATGGCGACGCCATTACGCACCAAACATCATTTGATACTGCACATCACAGTTCATATAGTTGATGCTCGCAGTAATTAGTTTTGTCAATATACTGTCATCGAATCAGACTTTCTGTTTGGATTCATGCCCTCATCACATCTGGGCTACATCATCACCTCCACTGCACCGACTGGTTCCACTTGTTCCTTGCTAAACAGGTGTACCGCGGCCAGTGTTTGGAAAGTTCATTTTCTCCGCAAACTAGTTCGAGGTTCAGTTCACCATTCCAAAAATGAACTAGTTCAGTTCATAGTTCATAATTTTGAACTAAATTCACCATTCCAAAAAGGAACTGGCTCATAAATATTTTTTTTGTTTTTCTCTCAATATGTTGCTAGTAAGCTATTCCCCTTAAAATACTGGCATTTAATTTCCCCATTGGTGCCACCCATTCAGTCCACACAAGTAGCCAGCTGCAGGTTTCACCCTACAATCTCAAAAACATAAGGGAAAACGTGTTGCTTGAATGGTATTTTTTAAATGAGGGATTTAAATGTTTTTTTAAAAACTGGACTTTTGTCCTTAATGCGCAAACAGAAACATGCAACAGTATGACAGGAACAATGGTGAAAGGGTATTGATAACTTTGGATCCCTTGCCGCTCTGGGTAACTATATGAACAAAATATTTTATCTTATCCCATTTCTGGAGTGTCCCTGAACGCACTTTGCACATGAAACATGAATGATGGCTGCAGTAAATCGGTTGCCAAATACAGCATTTATCCTCTAACATATGAAGGCTCGTATGTAGTGTGTTGAGACAGGTTTTGTCCCTAACAAAATCTGGCAGCTCTCTTTGATGCCTGAATGAGCATGTTCTCAATTACGTTCATCAAGCAGAAATGAACTAAGTTCAGTTCACGTTCGGCCAAAAGATGAACTAGTTCATGAGCTTTTGTTTATTAAACGCGTTTAGGTACAAAACTGAGTGTGGCAGTGGTTACCTCACTGCGTGACGCCACGGCGCGATGGAGGGGGGTGAGCCACATGTTGTCCTTGGCGTTGACACGAGAACCTGCACACATGGGGGAGGATAAAGGTGAGTGGTGAAACTGCAATGGAGGCGAAGTATTAAGGGAATATGCTTTCCTACCGGAAAGGATGAGGAGTTCGGTGATTTCGGCATCGCGCAGAAAGGCCGCTGCATGGAGCGGAGTGCGCTTCTCAGCATCCTGGGGCATGGAGAGACGGCACTCAGTTTAATCAATACATAATGAAACATAATGGTTCTACTATATTACAGTTCAGAATTAAGTGTCCATGAATATGACTTCAGGAAAACCTTTGGTTATCAGGGGAAAGTAATGTTGATATATGGTCTCATCGGGCCATATTAAAAATATCAAAAAGTATCCATCCATCCAGTTTCAACACCACCTTATCCAGGTTAGGGTCGCAGGGCACTGGAGCCTATCCCAGCTGACTTCGGGCAAAAGGCGTTCTACAACCTGAACTGGTCGCCAGTCAGTCGCAGGGCACATATAGACACGGACAACCATTCGCACTCACATTCACACCGTCACTGAGCGGGAACTGAAGCCACGCCACACCAAAGCGAGTGTACCACTACACCATCAGTGACATGAAAAAATATGCTCAAACAATTGTTATTATACGAAACAAAACACTGAAATTCATTCCTCAAATGATTCATCAAATCTCCTAAATATCTGCCCCAGCTTCTTCTATATTCAAAAAATCTAAATCAATCGAAATCAAAAAATCCATAAATTATTCAACTTTATTTTTTTTTTTTAAATACATCTAACCTTGTCCTGTGTTTCATTCAAAAGAAAATGAAATCCAAATGTAACGAAGCCAACAAATCTTTAAAAAAAACATCTCCCACTGCCAGTATCTTCTACTTTTTTAATTACACAAAATTACTTCTAATTTCAGTTTAATCCCCCAAATACGTTATTTAATCAAATTTGAGTAAAATCAAAAATGAATTTAAATTTAAAACTCATTTTTTTACTTTTGAACTATTGTATTAATATTTTATAACATTGGATTCAGAACCTTCTCAACCAAATGTATTTAAACCAGAGCATGCGATTTCTGTTTTTAGTCATTTGAGGGCAATACAAAATATATATTTTTTTAAATGTGGTGCAAGGATCAAACTTTTTTTTTTTGTCCTTACCAATCACACGTGGAAGCCAACAAAATGCAGATTGCATCTAACCAGAAGTGCAGTAAGTTATATAGTAATAATAAGAAGTTACACAGTATTATACAGATAAAACAATGTATGATCACACTGTGAAAATGAAAAAAAAACAAAAAATAGAGAAAAGTTCACAGAGTTATCAACACCATAGTATTGATTGCACAACAATTAAATATATTTATACGTCGCATCTCCTCTCAATCTCATAGTAGTTGTGTATTATTGGGACAATAAAAAGGCATTCTTTCATTCGTATTCTTATTGTATATTACATTACATACATGAAGTTACATGCAGTAAATATGGTATGTTATAATAAATTATGATCTGATATTAGTATAATACTATTTAAATGTTAATTCTATTTTATATGAATAAAAAGCCATTCCATTATACAACCAGTTTGATATAAATCGCAATTATCAGACATGCAAACACAAAAAAAGTGAAAAAGACACACAAAAAAAGTGAAAAGAAAACCAACACATTTTTAGGGGGGGTCTCGGGGAACCCCCAAGCCCCCGCAGAGAATGTTTTTGTTTTATTTTAACATGAAGTAAGCAATCTGGAAGACTCTGAAGACAAAGGAAAAAATAAATCAAGCCATTTTTCTTCACGCCGAAAAACTTATTTACAGCGCTCAAGTACAAGTTGATGTACAAATTTAAGATTCAAATTAAATTTGCCTAATTTCTTTGCTTTTTGCCAAAAACAACTTTTTGTGGTCGAACACTGCATTTTTCTGCGCTAATACGTATTGCACTTTTGAGGACAAATAGATTTTTTGTAGAAAAAATTAGAGCAAAGTGGAAAAACGTCAGAAGATTTTTATATTTTTGTCCATTTGTGAGGTCACTGATGTGGGTGGACGCTCCGTTATAGTTCATTCCACAGGTTGTTTGATGGGCTTGTTCTTCAAAACCAAACTCATCCAAAATACTGTATGCATGATTGATTGCTTTGTAAACTGGGAAACAGAAAAAGGCTTCCCACAACTGGTTACCACAAAGCTAGAACCACACAAGTGTCCAAAATGAAGTGGTCTAGTCGCACCTTTGATTGATTAGTTAATTGATGGAAGGACAGTCCCAATACTGGTTACTGGTTACCCATATGGTTAGTTGTAGAGTTTCTTAGTAGCACCGTAAAATGTTCTCACCAGAGCGTTGATGTCTTCAGACTTGTATATGAGCATTCGGATCTCCTCGGCATCTCCGCTGAAGATGGCCTGGATGAGTGGAGGCTGCAGAGACGACAGACAATGGACGCATCGTGACACACGCGCATGTGATCGACACGAGAGCATGACTGTGTCTGTGGAAACACGAGCTGTGCTCGCCTGTGACCTTCCAGGATGACAAAAATGTCCTTCGCCGCTGCAACAGCTGGCTTATCAATGCGGGAATATTTGCAACGTGACACATGTTTGTCAATCAAGATTGTGTGCGTGCTTTGCGTGTTCGCAGGGCCCTTTCTCACTGAAGCCCCTATTTTTGTTCCTGGATGTCAGACGAGAAGTAAATAGAGGCCGTTAGCAATGCAATACTCTTTTCTGTCATTGGTAGCATGTTATTGACATACATACTGAAAGTCATTGGGCAAGTTACCAAATGGAACCATCATCAAGCATGATGACAGCAAATCTTGTGGGATTGCTCAGTGAGCCTCTAGAAAACTGTGAACTGTGTTTTGCTTTTTCGGTATATTTTTGTTCAACACATAACTTTCAACAATAAATATATGAATTTACATGCAGAACATTTGTCTGGTTTACAATATTTTGTCCTTTTGTTTTGTTGAACTTAAAACTGAGAGTGGCCGATTTTTGCCGATTTGAAAAAGGCTAATATCAGCCGATTAAATCAGCCAGCCGATTAACCGGTCGGACGCTACTATATATACATATATATACATATATATGCAACCCCAATTCCAATGAAGTTGAGACATTGTGTTAAACATGTTTATTTATTTAATTTAATGTACAAACTGATAAACTTGATTGTTTTTCGAAAATAATCATTAACCTACAATTTGGCTGCAACACGTTCCAAAAAAGCTGGGACAGGTGGCAAAAAAACTGAGAAAGTTGAGGAATGCTCATT
>NC_084536.1:6402500-6500000 GCF_024500275.1 Phycodurus eques
ACGTAAAGATAATAGTCATTCTCTCTTCAATAATGACAGGGTATTACTTCAATAATGGCGAGGGCAGGCTCCGGTTTCAATCGCAGGGGGGAATGGTCAGCTTACAGGAATTTGGTATGTTTATATTTTACTTCCCTGGCCCATGCTCGCCCTCTTTAACGGAAAGTGACATATTTAGATGTTGAGAAATTCCTTGAAAAACTTTCCCCCGTCCCGCCTCCATCTCTGCTCACATCGAATGCATCATGAATGATTAGTTGAAGAAGGACTCTGTCAAGCTCAGCCAACTCAAACTGGATAATGCCAGGAACTCTGCCTCCCCACCTCCGCCTACTTTATTCCCACTTTTTACACCTCTAGTTTCCGAACTAATGACAAAATCCATAAATCTAGAAGAACAATCAAGTTTATTTTGCCAACTGTACTAGTTGTCCCCATCTCATATGTAAAATATGACAAAATATCAATGTATTTATTATACGATCCGTAATTAATAATGCCATTAAAGATGGGCAATGGCGGCAGCCATTTATGCTTGTGTCCAGTGCATTGTGCTCTGATGACATTGGAATTTTGTCACTCTGTTTAATTCACATGTAATCAGTTTGAAATATTTGTCACAATGCCAATGTTGGGTGAAAGACAAGGTGAAGCAGAAGAGCAAGATGACGACCGTTCCCTTCTCATCTTCTACTAAACGTTCTGGCCAGTCACTTATGAGAACAGTGTTTTGGAGACAAAGTTTGAAGCTTACTTACTTTTTGGGGGGAGACATTATGGTTTTATACACTAAATGAGTTTGATGAGCTCAAGCATTAACGTTGCATTCAAAACATCAAAAGCTTAACGGAACTGAACTGATTCCATTCAGTTGGTTCACTCAAAAGATTTTTTCCTTTCAACGAGTCACTTGAAAACAACACAACACTACTCCCGCCCCGTCTATCACTCCTCTTGCAACATGCCCGGTATGCAAATCCACAGCGATTTGCAGCCTGCATGTGCACCTTGCGCACCCCTGAACATTACTGCTATGTGCTCCTCTAAATGGAAATTATTTTGCTTTTGAACATTTTAACCTAAATATTCATGACCTGTTTGATAGGAAACAACTAGCAAATTGAATGGAATTAAATTCAATATTTATCCATCGTTGTGAAATAATGGGCACTGCTTCCACTGACAACAAGGCTGCGAACAGAGGAGCTGGTTCACATAATCAGTCAGTGTTGCTAGCTTTGTGAAATGGTCGCAATATTTAGTGACTTTTAAGTAAATTAAAAAAAAGTTTGAATTCCCAATAACATCAGACAACATGAGCAAAATATGTTTTAAATTGTTTTCTCAATGACAAGAAAGGCAATCACGAATTCAATCGCGCGGAACATTGCCAAAGACGTGGTGCCCGTTTGTATGGTCCAAAAGCAGTGATTCGTCGACATGTTGGGAACTTTTCACCAAGCTAGCAGTTCTTTTCATAGCGTGATAGGCTCAAAGTATTTTTTCTCTCTATTTTCCCGCCTGACTGTGCGCGCTCTCCTCTCTTTAAATGCACAGTTGCAAGCAAATCAAGATTCCTGTAAATTGAGGCAAATTAGAGCACAGAACGATAAAAGAATTATAAAACATCAAATATTCATCTTCTCCTTAATGAGCCCTCATCCTCGCCCTCTAAGGTGGGGGCCTGGGAGGTGCACACATGTGCCCACCAGAGACACCATTAACACGGAGATAAATTTGTAATGAAGAAGAGAAAAATCACTTTTCTGTTAGTTTTGTGCTTCACTTAAGACATCCGGTTATCAGTAAGTGTTTTTTTTTTGTTTGCTCATTTACTCACGTGTGTGCGCGTGTATATGCGTGAGTCACGGCACTTTCCTCTGGTCTTGTGAAATGATTCTTTAGATGAAAAGACAGCGCACACGCTATGTTACTGAGACAAGCTAGCGTTGCAGTTGGGTGCATCTGTGCTCTCTGACGGGTTTGCTTTAATTGAAAATGTTAGCGTGTGTGTGTGTGTGTGTGGTATTCATTCCATTTATCTGCAAATGCCTGTGTTAATTGTGACACTACCACCCCCACCCACAAAAAGCAGGCTACATACTGTTGAAGGCACCAAGGTGCCACCAGGAAGACAAAATCAACTTGTTTCGTGTCCGTTTTTAGCTTTAAAGTTACTGGAAGAACTGTTTACATTATTGTTACTGTCCATTAACTCACATTAAACCCATAAAACCAATACTGCCAACACAAATGTAGTTTGTTTGTGATGTACTGAATGGATTACCCAGGGTTGAAATTTCGGTTTTCATCACTTTGTTTTTTTTTAAATATCATATACTGTACAACTAAATGTGAACATATTTCTTCCTATTTTAAAAAATACAGGCTTGTCTTTATGGAAACAAGGTGGAGTACAGGCGAGCACCTCTGCCTCACTGTCAAGAGTTTCTGGATTTGAATCTCAGCTCTGACCTTCCTACGTGGAGTTTCTCTAGGTACTATTGTTTTCCTTGCACGTTCCTAACAGATGCATGTTAGGTAAACTTGGTTAAAGTCAGCTGAGATAGGCACCAAGTCACCCACGACTCTTAAGTGTTTGAAAATGGATGAATTGGCTTGTCTTTGTCAAAATATCCCTCTGAACAACATTTTTAGACATTTCTGGTGTGACGTCTGACAACAACAACAAGGGTGGGAGAAATGGCTGTCAGGTGTTGAACTTCACACCCCTGTTACTGCTCTGATCCAACCGTGAAATATTGGCGGAACAACTTCGGTCCTCCAATCCGTGCCAGTGTTTATCAGTAGCGGACGGTACATTTTATAACTGGGCCTTCATTGGAGACTTGCCCTATTGAAGCCCCCTCTTAATACTAACGCTATCACTGTGCCGTTATGGAAACCGTCAATGTCATAGAAAAGTGTGACATAACAGCACACAACAGTGCCATGTAAATCATCTGGAGCAGTTCAAAATCAGTATTTACTATATCTAATAACATGACAGAAACAAAACAACAACAAAAAAAAACATATTGTACTGTGTAGTATTGCTCGCAGAACTTGGCAATGACCAACAATCAGAGGAGACAGAGAGACAGAATGAGTGAGACAGACAGACAGGCAGGCAGAAGCCAATTTTGTATCTTTTCTACAAGTATTAAACTCAGACACACACAGAGGGGACCATGTGCCGAGGAATTGTTTCTTCTTGTTCTAGTCCTTTGACTCCTGGGGTCTGAGTTGCCTCTACACAAATGCGCACGCACACACGCATACTTCCATGCACAAACACACACACACACACACACACACAGAGTCTTGCAGCAGAAATCAATTTAGCAAAAACAATACAGAAATTATTTATAAGGGCAGGCTGTGCCAAATTAGCTGTGGGATGCACTTAACTGCAAACGGCATATGAATAAAAGCTGTACAGCGAGCACGGGGGCCGTGTCACTCATGAAGAAATGTGAGGCTGTTGTGGGGGGCACTCACAAACACACGCACACATTTACCTGCCCACCTAATAGACACACAGTCCCAAAGCCCCCCAGACATGAAGCAAAAAGAACAAGCTAATGTAAACACACGTGCGTGTGTGTGTGTGTGTGTGTGTGTGTGTGTGTGTGTGTGTATGTGTTTCCACTGTACATCCATTTTTAATTTAGCATTGTGTGCTCGCTTGCCCTATTGTCCGAAGACAAAGGAGCACTCACAACTATCAGTGTGTGAGACACATGGGACACACGTGTGGTGGGTTTGTGGTCACCTCCCATGAAGACATATACGCACATGTCCTATATATATTTAGATGTATTAAATATACTCTGGCAAACACCTCATTGGCCATTAATAAGTCAGCAGCCCTTCACCACATGTGGTTACAGTTGGGGGGGGATTAGGAGGCTCTAATTGGACCAAAAGTATTTTAAGATCACGAGAGGAGCAGAGGAATGTCCTCACGGTGCCACCGCATCTTCCTTCCTGTCCCACCATCAGTCTTTAATAAAACGTTCACCATTTGCACGCTGAGTCATGAGTTGTGGTGGACTGTGAGAGGGTAACAATTTGATTCAGGCAATTTGAGGGCAACCACTATTAGCCTTTTGGAGTGGTTAACACCACTGATGGGAAGTAGCAATGTACAAATACTTTGTTGGTGTGAAATTTTCAGGCATCTGTACTGTACTTGAGTATTATTTCTCTGACAACGTTTTACTTTTACTATATCTGTTGTTTATACACTTTACTTTGTTAATATAGGCTTGTTACTTTTTTTTCCACCTCTGCGAGTGATGGCACGACGTGAAAAAGGGGTAAATAAAGAGAGTCAACTGCAGTTGAGATCATGATTGATTAATTGAGATCTTGGAGTCTTACAAGGTGGAAAAAAAACAAGGACAGCAGGAAAATGCAGGAACGTGAATCATGGAGCATGGTTGATGATGACGCCGGCAACAGATCCAGAGAAGCAAGGTATTCTCTACCCATGGTCTTATTTAAGAAACTTGTTTGAGCTAAAAGAATGATTTGTGCCAAGTGCATCGTGTCTTGTGCCAGACAAAAAAATCATTAGCTCCTTGCATTAAAAAAAAATCTCTGTCAAAAAAAAACAAAAACACATAAGTAAGGTGTATCTTTTTAGTTGTCATCGATACCTAATTAAGCATTTTTTTTCTTACAGTTCACAATCACGATGTTAGCAAAGCTATGGCAACACGCTGTTTTGATAGCGTAAGAGTTGAGTCGAATGCTTGCTAGCTTTTAAACATGTGGCATGTATCGCGGTTTTATTTTTCCTCTTCTCATCATCATTGAGCACTGTGTAAGTTAATAAATGATCCATTTTGTCATCTTGTCATTTGGCTTGCGGGTATGCCGGAGGTTTTCCCGCTGAATTTGGACAAGAGGTGGGGTCCAGGTCGCCAGCCAATCCCAGGCACACATAGAGAAACAACCATTCACACTTGCATTCACACCGATGGACAATTTGGAGTCTTCACCGAACCTAACATGCATGTTTTTGGGATGTAGGTGGAAGCCGGAGTACTAGGGAAACCCACACAGGCATGGGGAGAACATGTTAACTCCACACAGGAAGACTGGAGCTAAGATTCAAAAGCCCAAACCTCAGAACTGTGAGGCAGACACACTAAACAATAGGACACAGTGCCTTTACAATTCATTATTAACATTAATGTTTACTGAGGTGGACGACTGGATAGCACGTCTGCCTCACAGTCCTCAGGACCCGGGTTCAAATCCGGCCTCACCTGTGTGGAGTTTGCATGTTCTCCCCGTGCCTGTGTGGGTTTTCTCCGGGTACTCCGGTTTCCTCCCACATCCCCAAAATATGCGTGGTAGGTTAATTGAAGACTCTAAATTACCTATGTTCAAGACCCCGACCAGACCATCCCCCGGACGCACGGCTGTGGTGTCCTAGAGCAAGACACTGACACTCCGAACTGCTCCCCGGACACTTCAGCTGCCCCCTGCTCAAGTGTGTGTGTTCACTGTGATGGGTAAAGTGCAGAGAACAAATTTTGTGTGCATGCATGCATGTTCATGACAATAAAGGTGATTTTTCTTCTCTATATTAATTAATCGAACAGTCCCCATTCTAAAATCTTTACTAACTCTTTAGGCAATGGTTTGAGCAACATTTAACGTTCAAGTTAATTAAGCTGTTAGTATTAAAACGCACAAACAACAAAAGTCTTAACTTTACCCCTTCTTCATTAATGTGGTGAATTGCCTCATGCATCTCACTTGTTTTCAATGTTCAATTGCTACCTACAGTAAGTACGAAAATAAGTTACATATTGCTAATTGTTTAACGTTAAAACATTGAAAAAGTTAATTACTTAAAGTTATGGTGATGTTAGCCTTACGACTGTCACTTCCGTAGTTCTCTTAATACTCCTTATTGGGGCTTCACCTTCTTTTGAAATAGGTTTTGCAAAAAAGCCAAACAAAAGCAAAATGGAAATACATTAATCCTTTGAGACTTGGCGAACTGAGTGGTCAAATTCAAAATTTTACAACCAGAGGGGTGTTTGACTGAAAAGGTTCCACTGTAATTTATTTCTTAAACGGGAAAGAGCCACTTGAACCTTTTATGTAATTAACCGTCTGCTTTCATATTGTTTGGTTTTCTTTTGTGTGTGTGTGTGTTTGTGTGTGTGTGTGTGTGCATTGATTTATTCATTGACATTCTTCTATTTGGCAGAACACATTTATTAATTTAGAAAAAAAAACTTCATTCATAAAGCTAATTGTCTTCCCTTGAGTTTAATTTGA
This sequence comes from Phycodurus eques, assembly GCF_024500275.1. Classification (NCBI taxonomy): domain Eukaryota; kingdom Metazoa; phylum Chordata; class Actinopteri; order Syngnathiformes; family Syngnathidae; genus Phycodurus; species Phycodurus eques. The sequence goes on from NC_084536.1 coordinate 6,408,807, forward strand.
TTAAAAAGCATTGTAGACAAGTGAGAGCCAAGGATCACAATTCAGTTAGTTTAGGGATCTAAAACGCTCTCCATGTTCTTTAGACTCGCTACTAACTACCCGGTATTCTTGTTTTTTTTTTGGAAGTCCGAACTAAAGTGTAAACACGGACACATTCTCTCCCTCTTTAAAGCCTCTTGTAAATGCAATGTGGTATTTCCTGTTGTGCCACCCAGAAACCAGGTTTACACTTCACTCTGCTGGGACAAAAATGAATGAGAAAGTAAAGAAATACCCACATTTTCATTCTCATTTTCGTAGTAATTTCAAGAACTAAAAGTTGCCAATCAGATGTGTCCAGCACTGCAAACCCTGTCCCGGAGGTTCCTGAACCTCTTGACAATAGTGTCCTCTTTTGGCCCTGATAAGTTACTCCAGAACTCAATTCAGGCAGTATTTACTGTGGTTCTCCTAAAGTGCCTTGCAGCTGTCAAAATGTGCGAGATGAATAAAACATTTTGAGGACACATTTGAAGGCAGTGTATATTAATATAAATACAAGTGGGTACAGAAAGTATTCGGACCCCCTTAAATCTTTCACTCTTTGTTATATTGCAGCCATTTGTTAAAATAATTTAAGTAATTTTTTTTTCTCATTAATGTACACAGAGCACCCCATATTACCAGAAAAAAAACGGAATTGTTGAATTTTTTGCAGATTTATTAAAAATGAATTACTGAAATATCACACAGCCATAAGTATTCAGACCCTTTGCTGTGACACTCATATTTAACTCGGGTGCTGTCCGTGTCTTCTGTTCATCCTTGAGATGGTTCTTGGTTTGATGGTTTGATTATACTAATTGGAATTGATTAGGAAAGTCAGACACCTGTCTATATAAGACCTTACAGCTCACAGTGCATGTCAGAGTAAATGAGAATCATGAGGTCAAAGGAACTGCCTGAAGAGCTCAGAGACAGAATTGTGGCAAGGCACAGATCTGGCCAAGGTTACAATTTTTTTGGGGGGGCACTTAAGGTTGCTAAGAGCACAGTGGCCTCCACAATCCTTAGATGGAAGACGTTTGGGACGACCAGAACCCTTCCTAGAGCTGGCCGTCTGGGCAAACTGAGTGATTGGGGGAGAAAAGCCTTGGTGAGAGAGGTAAAAAAAAAAAAGAACCCAAAGAGGCTGTGGCTGAGCGCAAGAAATGCAATCGGGAGATGGGAGAAAGTTCTAGAAAGTCAACCATCACTCCAGCCCTCCACCAGTCGGGGCTTTATGTATGGCAGAGTGGCCCGACGGAAGCCTCTCCTCAGTGCAAGACACACATGAAAGCCTGCATGGAGTTTGCTAAAAATCACCTGTAGGACTCAAAGATGGTGAGAAATAAGATTCTCTGGTTTGATGAGACCAAGATGGAACTTTTTGGCCTTAATTCTAAGCGGTATGTGAGGAGAAAACCAGGCACTGCTCATCCATCCATCCATCCATCTATTTTCTAAACCGCTTCCCCTCACTAGGGTCGCGGGCGTGCTGGAGCCTATCCCAGCTATCATCGGGCAGGAGGCGGGCTACACCCTGAACTGGTTGCCAGCCAATCCACTGCTCATCACCTTTCCAATACAGTCCCAACGGTGAAGCATGGTGGTGGCAGCATCATGCTGTGGGTGTTTTTTTCAGCTGCAGGGACAGGGAGACTTGTTGCAATCGAAGGAAAGATGAATGCGGTCAAGTACAGGGATATCCTGGACGAAAAACTTCTCCAGAGTGCTCAGGACCTCAGACTGGGCCGAAGGTTCACCTTCCAACAATGACCCTAAGCACACAGCTAAAATAATGAAGGAGTGGCTTCAGAACAACTCAGTGACTGTTTTTGAATGGCCCAGCCTGAGCCCTGACTTAAACCCAATTGAGCAGCTCTGGAGAGACCTGAAAATGGCTGCCCACCAACTTTCACCATCCAACCTGACAGAACTGGAGAGGATCTGCAAGGAGGAATGGCAGATGATCCCCAAATCCAGGTGTGAAAAACATGTTGCATCATTCCTAAAAAGACTCATGGCTGTATTAGCTCAAAAGGGTGCTTCTACTAAATACTGAGCAGAGGGTCTGAATACTTATGGCTGTGTGATATTTCAGTTTTTCTTTTTTTAATACATCTGCGAAAATTTCAACAATTCATTTTTTTTTTCTGTCAATATGGGGTGCTGTGTGTACATTAAAGAGGGATAAAAATGAACTTCAATGATTTTAGCAAATGGCTGCAATATAACAAAGAGTGAAAATTTTAAGGGAGTCTGAATACTTTCTGTACCCACTGTATGTGGCCTGTGGCAATGTTGACTGTTAGGACAAAAGATAATGAGCTTGAAAGAAAAGTCTTGGGCATGGTCTTGAGTGTGCACCATAATGTTGAACTAATTGCACCAAAACCAAATGACGACACATTTGAAGGAGGTTTTTGTACTGTGTCTGGGGCAATGTTTACCGCCGGGACAAAAGATAATGACTAGGGTTGGGCATTGTTTGAATTGGAGTGATTCCGGTCCCGATTCTGGTCCCGATTCCGGTTCCTCATTTCAATTCCGGTTTCAAACGATTCTCTATTCCGATTCTTGCAGGAGGCTGGGTCAACAAAAGATATCATCGTTTAAATAAAGGGTGTCCAAATTCCGAACATCCATATTCTTAGAAGCTCGCAGCATAGACTAAAATTAACATTTGACTCTGGGTTCTTTATAACCAGTATCAATATCAAACCTATGAACTAAAAAGCAATGTGTGTGGAACTAACCCAATTGACTTACAACCCAATTCCAATGAAGTTGGGACGCTGTGTTAAACATAAATAAAAACGGAATACAATGATTTGCAAACTATGTTCAACCTATATTTAATTGAATCCACGGTACAAAGACAATATATTTAATGTTCAACCTGATAAACTTCATTGTTTTTAGCAAATAATCATTAACTTATTAATGTGCCATGATTGGGTATAAAAGGAGCTTCCCTGAATTGTTCAGTCATTCACAAGCAAAGATGGGGCGAGGTTCACCTCTTTGTGAACAAGTGCGTGAGAAAACAGTTGAACATTTTAAGGACAATGTTCCTCAATGTACAATTGCAAGGAATTTAGGGATTTCATCATCTACGGTCCATAATGTCATCAAAAGGTTCAGAGAATCTGGAGAAATCACTGCATGTAAGCGGCAAGGCCGAAAACCAACATTGAATGCCCGTGACCTTTGATCCCTCAGGCGGAACTGCATCAAAAAACGACATCAATGTGTAAAGGATATTACAACATGGGCTCAGGAACATGTCAGAAAACCAATGTCAGTAAATACAGTTCGGCGCTACATCCATAAGTGCAACTTAAAACTCTAATATGCAAAGCAAAAACCATTTATCACCAACACCCAGAAACGCCGCCGGCTTCTCTGGGCCCGAGATCATCTAAGATGGACTGATGCAAAGTGGAAAAGTGTTCTGTGGGCTGACGAGTCCACATTTGAAATTGTTTTTGGAAATTGTGGACGTCGTGTCCTCCAGGCCAAAGAGGAAAAGAACCATCCGGACTGTTATGGATGCAAAGTTCAAAAGCCATCATCTGTGATGGTATGGGGCTGAGGTAGTGCCAATGGCATGGGTAACTTACACATCTGTGAAGGCACCATTAATGCTGAAAGGTACATAAAGGTTTTGGAGAAACATATGCTGCCGTCTTTTTCATGGACGCCCCTGCTTATTTCAGCAAGACAATGCCAAACCACATTCTGCATGTGTTACAACAGCGTGGCTTCATAGTAAAAGAGTACTAGACTGGCCTGCCTACGGTCCAGATCTGTCTCCCATTGAACATGTGTGGCGCATTATGCAGCGTAAAATACGACAACGGAGACCCCGGACTGTTGAACAGCTGAAGCTGTACATCAAGCAAGAATGGGAAAGAATTCCACCTACAAACCTTCAACAATTAGTGTCCTCAGTTCCCCAACGTTTATTGAATGTTGTTTAGAGAAAAGGGGATGTAACACAGTGGTAAACAAGACCCTGTCCCAGCTTTTTGGGAATGTGTTGCAGCCATAAAATTCAAAGTTAATGATTATTTGCTAAAAACATTCATGTTTATCAGTTTGAACATTAAATATCTTGTCTTTGTAGTGTATTCAATTAAATATAGGTTGAACATGATTTGCAAATCATTGTATTCTGTTTTTATTTATGTTTACCACAACGTCCCAACTTAATTGGTTGTAATTTTCATCAATTAATGTTTCAGATAAAAGGTTAAATACAGCATTGTTAAAATAGTTATTTGGGACTGTTTAATGACGTAAAAAAAATCCTGTTTTAAGCTGTAGCCTTTATTTTAAAGGGTACGGACCAGAACTCAAGATTTTGGCACACAAAGTAACTTCACATGACACCGGTGAATTTTGAAAACGAAAGTAAACCTAGACGGCAAAAAAAAAGAATAATGAATGGAACCAAATGCTATAAAACGTTGATTCCTTTACCTACCCACCGATAAGGCACAAGGTAAGTTTTTGTGATACTGTGAGACAACCTTTATGTGAATTTTGTCCCAATTCATTGTGATGTAAAGTTGCTAGTTTGACCTTTGGTGAAGTTTTAGCTCAATGTTAGGCTTTTTTTTTCTGTCATTGGTTCTGACATTGGCTTGAAGACTAAAATAAATGTTAAAAACCATCAGTGCAAAAGTGCAACCAACCGTTTAATTTGTTTGTTCCCTCAATGTTGGCATAGACGTATTTTATTGTTTTACTGGTTTTGTACTTGTGTATCCTGGGACGCAGACTATTGCTGGGATTAAAATGTGTAAATAACAACAAGTGAAAAGTCTCAAAGATGGGCTCCATAACGACTTGTTGAACCAAGTGTTAACATATTTGAAGGCAGTGTTTGTTTTTGTACCTGTGTCCCCTGTGGCAGTGTTTACTGCTGGTAAAAAAAATAATAACAATGACCACATACCGGCGGCACGGTGGATGACTGGTTAGAGCGTCAGCCTCACAGCTCTGAGGTGCGGGGTTCAATCCCCGGCCCCGCCTGTGTGGAGTTTGCATGTTCTCCCCGTGCCTGCGTGGATTTTCTCCGGGCACTCCGGTTTCCTCCCGTAGGTGTGAATGTGAGTGTGAATGGTTGTTTGTTTGTATGTGCGCCTGCGATTGGCTGGCAACCAGTTCAGGGTGTACCCCGCCTCCTGCCCGATGACGGCTGGGATAGGCTCCAGCACGCCCGCGACCTTAGTGAGGAGAAGCGGCTCAGAAAATGGATGGATGGATGACCAAATACCACTGATTTAAAAGTGTCAAAGAAGCAGTCTGAAAGACGTGTTTAAGTGAGGACACATTTGAAGGAAGTAACTGTTTTTGTACCTGTGTGCGCAGGGACTAAAACGAAATGGCAAAAATCAATGAATAAAAAGTATTCCAGGTGTGCTCATTCAGGTGTGTGCTTCATAAATACTTGTTGAAGTCATTGCACTGCAGCCAAATAACATTTGAAGGAAGTTTTTGTACCTGTGTGTCCTGCGGCAGGTGGAGGACGGTGTGTAGCCTCTCGCTGTGATGGTGCCGCGACTCCTCCTCGTACGCCAGGTCCCTGTCGGTCTGCGGAAGTGCCAGAAACCGCCGGATGGTGCACAGGTTCTCCCACAGGGTGCGGTTCTCTGGGCTGGGATTTTCTTTCCAGCGGAGCAATTCGCACAGCCAACCCTGTGATGACAGACACAAGGGGACCAGATGTAAAGTTAGTTAAAAAGGAAGGCAGAGTCCATCCATCCATCCATTTTCTGAGCCGCTTCCCCTCACTAGGGTCGCGAGCCTGCTGGAGCCCATCCCAGCCATCATCGGGCAGGAGGCGGGGTACACCCTGAACTGGTCGCCAGCCAATTGCAGGGCACATACAAACAAACAACCATTCAGACTCACATTCACACCTACGGGCAATTTATCGTCTCCAATTCATGCATGTTTTTGGGATGTGGGAGGAAACCGGAGTGCCCGGAGAAAACCCACGCAGGCACGGGGAAAACATGCAAACTCCACACAGGCGGGGCCGGGGATTGAACATCAGATCTGTGAGGCTGACGTTCTAACCAGTCGACCACCGTGCCGCCAGGAAGGCAGAGTCATGTCAAATAATTTAAATTGGACAGAAATGGCCAAACTGGCCAACGTGAGAGCAGCTCTTGAGGAAAGCTCCAGGCAAGCGGATTCTTTCGTATTTCAGCTAACAATACTAAGCCAACTGATGAATGTGAGGGCACCTTTTGTGGGCACACAACTTCAAGACAAGGACATTGATGGACAATATCCTGCGGTTGTCATCGTCGTTAATGCGCCCTGATTCGTGTTTCTCTATGTTACTGCTGTCCCTGTTTTTCTCCTCCTGATAAGACCCAAAGATTTCAGTCATTTAGTTATCAACTGCGGTGGACTTTGCCGTTCTCTATTTACATCTTTTTAACCATCATCTGCGGAGCTTGGAAAAAGTAACAAGCCTATTTTTAAAAAGTAAGGAGTAGAAAATACAGTTTCCTGATTTCAAATGTACGGTGTAAAAGTAAAAGTCATCAGAAAAATAAGTATGGATACCAGTAAACTCTGTTAAACTCTGTTACTATCCACCACTGACAGTCAGCATTCAAGAAAGAAGAAAGCTATGCAATTGCGGTAAAAAGCAAACCAAAGACAAAAGAAATATACTTAAAAGTGTGCAGGGTGTGTGAGGTAGGTGTACATCCAGAAAGGGAGATGGAGAAGATTCAATTATGTCTGCTAGACTGGCTCTGTTTGTGACACCAGCTGTTGTCTTCAAACCGCCACCTCAGGCAGCGTGCGACGCTAATAGCCTGATCATCTCTTGCTGCTGCTCGTGCCGTCCTGGTGGTCAGCTGCGGCAGATGGGTGCACTGAACTGTGACCGCCCACCACCCACCACCACCACCAACCATCTACCACCCCGACCTGGGGGTCCTCGCTAACCATGCACACACACACAAGCACAAGCATGCAAGTGCTGTATAGAAAGTGCATATCAGCCATTCACCGTCTTACGCCTGCTAGCAGCTACACGCTACTGTCCTAATGGTTGAATAGCCTAATTCCTTGCATGCAAAAAACATTTGGAGATGGGCCAACATTTTCAGAAAAATTAGGCCTTGAATGTCATACAAATTGCGGACATAGAACTGTAATAATTATAATACAGTACATGACATCAGCACACCTCACTTGACCTCATTTCAGCCAGCATTGAAGGAGTCACAAGTAGTCATGTGGATGACTAAGCAGAAGTGTTGTTTCTGATCAGAGATCTTTAATCCATCCATCCATTTTCTGAGCCGCTTATCCTCACAAGGATCGCGGGAGTGCTGGAGCCTATCCCAGCTATCAACGGGCAGGAGGCGGGGTACACCCTGAACTGGTTGCCAGCCAATCGCAGGGCACATATAAATAATAATAATGGATTACACTTATAAAGGCACACAAAGACACTTTACAATTGCACACATTAGTCATACACTCCACAGCCACACCTGGTGGTGGTAAGCCACTTGTGTAGCCACTGCTGCCCTCGGGCAGTCTGACGGAAGTGTGGCTGCCATTCTGCGCCGACGGCCCCTCCGACCACCACCAAATGTCCAACCGCATTCATCCATGGACAATGCAGCCTAATTGTCTTGCCCAGGGACACAAAGACGACATGCGCTCGGGCGGGTATACAAACCGGTGACCCTCTGGTTGCAGGGTGTATCCTTACCCTCTGTGCCACGCCACCCACAACAACGATTAACATTTTTAGTTTTATTTTAGAATGTTTTTGCACCCATTCCCATTTGGCTTGCTAGGATTCTCAGCGCAGGTCAGTATTAAGCAGCTTTTTGTGAACAAAGTACTTTGATTCTGATCTTTTGTGTCTGGTGTCTTGCTTTTGAGATCTGTGCTGTGAGTCTCTGATAGTGTTCACTAGCAGCAAGATCTGGTCAGATCTCACTCGGTGATGGTGTGAGTGTGAATGGTTGTCTGTCCCTACATGTGCCCTGTGATTGGCTGACAACCAGTCCAGAGTGTTGCCCTCCTCTGGTTCAAAATCAGCTAGAATAGGCTCCAGTTTACCCACGAACCTAATGAGGACAAGCACCAAGATGGATGGATGAATGTTCGTGCGGTTTGATAGGATGGAGCACTGAGTAAAGATCTCGACTGCTAGCTTGTTGTGCTAGCCAGCTAGCCACCTGGCATATGCTAGTCACTTGTGATTAAACAGCAGCGCTTAGTGTGCATTATGTTTTTAAAGTTCACCCAAACCTTTGAATTTTACACGTAGCACTAAATATTTGCGTCTTGGGTTTTTTGGGGGGTTTTTTTAGGTGGGGGTCCTGTGTTCCCTTACCTGACTCTTGTTGGCAGCCACCTTGGCAAAGAGCGCTTGGGACACCTTGGCTCGCTTCATCTCCTGCTGGATTTCGTCATAGATCCCCGATGTGATGTTGACTAGCGATTCCAGCTTGATTGGTAGGTCAGGCATGGGGCCTGTTGGCTTTGGCTGCACAGGGGACAAGTAACGGTAACACAATGAGTTCAGGTTAAAGGAAATTTGAATTGCTAATTCAAGCTAGCATAGAAACAACTGCTGCATCCCACTTGAAGCATGATTCGTAGTTGTTTGTGCACGCAACATAGGTCACAGTTTTATTCGTGTAATGTTCAAATGTAGTTGCGATGACAACGGGCAAAAAATGGTACCTCTTGCTTCAGTTTTACAAATTGATGACACTTTCTCAGATTCATTGATTTGCTTGTTTGGGTGCGCAACATTATGCCACGAATACACCATTTGCGTCCCCAGGAAATAAAATATATAAATGCAGGATAAAATTAACTGTAAAATACATATTTTTATTCATCAGTGTCCTTTACATTGATCTGATTGTATATTTGCGATTAATTTAAACTACTTTGAAAAAAATAGCATTTGTTGCCTGTCCCTGTAAACAATATCATAATCATGTAAATCCTTTAGAAAAGTAAAATTTTATACATACTTGTGTGACTCCTTATGCCAGCTATACTAAGTTTATTTTCTATTTTCACCCTCTCAAAAAAATTTTAGTATTACATAAGTCACATGGTCCACAGGGTGCATCATCATTTAGAGGCCAAAAGTAAAACCTGGGCCTGTAACCTATTTTTTTAAAAAAAATATTTTTTTATTTTTTAAATACAGTTTTTGTTGAATCACTGTAATGTGCTAAGTGTAAACACGTTATTAGCATAAATGCCAGGTGGCTGTATTTCATGCCTCAAAATACATTTAATTAATTAATTAATTAATGTTTATTTTGAGAGAGTTACAAAAAGAAAATAGCACCAATTTGATGGAATGGCCCATATACGGTATCAATAACAATTGGAAGATGCCTGGTTGATATATTGTGATTGTCCAGGCCCATAGAGTTGAAGTTGCTATAGTATTTTGATTTGTTGTGGTCCAATAATAAAGCGAACATTCAAACATGCGTTTTCTCTTTTTATGAGAAACACAAACAACTTTTACGGTACATAAACAGTATCATAAACAATCAGTGGTCAATGGGATAAATTGTGATTCTCTACAACTGTGCATTGTTCTCTAAAACCTCAATCTTATGTTTAGGTTGAATATCTCCACGTCACCAGTTTACATATTAAGCTCATTTAGCCTTTCCGCTTCTGTTATGTTGTTGCTGTTTGCTTGCTTCAGTGTGCATCGAGCTCTCAAACCGCTTGCGTTGTTTTGAAGTCGTCCACAAAGGCGTGCACTGACAAGGCTAGCTTACATTCCAGATACTGAGATAATTTGACGTAGACATAATAAATAATAGCCCACACGGCATCGGAGTTAAAAGGCCTTATCGCTAAAAATGCTCTTTTACATCCTTTATGTTTACAATAGGCTCCTATGATCGCTTTGAAGTTGTTGTTCCATTATACATAGACTTTGTTTAAAAAAAAGTAAGACAATAGTCACATTATTTATACGATATGCAAGATTGTGGAGAACTCACCGAGTTGGCTATCTTATTCTTGTTCTTCCAAATGGAGGCCCAGGTATCAGGTGTTATCTGCTCATCCAAGCTCCTCTCCCACACTTTCTAAGCGCACACACAGGACACACAGCATGTAAAAATGGAGTGTGTACAACGCCGTACAATCCTGATTCAAGCTATGAATCCAGGTGTGTTCTACCTGTGAGAGGCGTGGAGCCCCAGGGTTAGACGAGTTGGAAGCAGGAAGCCCCACCGTGGGGTTCATGGTGCGCTCCCGCTCCTCCTGGTAGATGCGGTCCCGCTCACCCTCTGGCAGGTTGAGGAAGTTCTGCATGGCCTTCAGGTTGACCAGCAGCGACTGCGAGGCCGTGCGAGGGTCCTCCTCCTTCCTCAGGATCTCCGACAACAGACCCTGAGTTGACAAGAGCGATTTGTTATTGTGGTGTAGCACTAAACTCGACCGACTTCGGTGCTGGCGGCCTGGCTTGCAGTTCCCACTCAGTGACGCCGTAGTGTGAATGGTCTCTACAGAATTAGCAGAATTATTCACACTCTCTCTCTCACTCTGTATTTACACTACAGCAAGTAGAAGGACACATGCTTGTGTAAAAAAAGACTGGTGAAAGTAGAAGTACTAATTTGAAACCTGTACTTAATTCAAAGTAAAAAGGTACAGAAACAGATTCTATGTACAAAAATGGAAAAGTAAAATGCATTTTTACTGTTAATTATATATTGTACAATACCCATTTTAGATAACTTGGCACAAGAAGAAAGACTGTCTTCCCTCAGTATAGTTTGCCTTTTATTAACTTATTTAATGCTTGTACTGAGAAAAAAAAGACCATTACAACCAGGAGCTTGGTAGCGTTGGCTCAATTTCTATGCTATCAAAACGCATGTTCCCTAGTTCATGTTCCTCCATGTCACTGATGTCCCTTTTTCTTTTTTTTTTTTTTTTCAATTTTTAAGACCCCGAGATCTGAATAATTCAAGATCTTAACCGTGATTGACGTTACCTACATTATACGTCATGGCATAGGTCAAAAAAATTACTGAGCCTATTTTGATAAAGTAAGGAGTAGAAAGTAAAAACATTTCAAATATAGGGAGTAAAAGTCATCCGAAAAAAACTCAAGTACAGATACCTGAAAAATCTACTGAAGTCCTATAATGAAATATTTTTACAACGGCATAACTTCCTATCACTGCTCTATGTAGCCTATGATTCGCCAGAGATCAGATCACAGAAAAAATAATCTGAATCGTGCCCCTTCAACCATCCATCCATTTTCTGAGTCGCTTCTCCTCACTTGGGTCGCGGACATGCTGGAGCCTATCCCAGCTGTCATCGGGCAGGAGGCGGGGTACACACGGAACCGTTGCCAGCCAATCACAGGGCACATACAAACAAACAAGCATTCACATTCACACCTACGGGTAATTTAGAGTTTTCAATTAATCTACCATGCATGTTTTTGGGATGTGGGAGGAAACCGGAGTGCCCGGAGAAACCCCACGCACGCACGGGGAGAAAATGCAAACTCCACACAGGCAGGGCTGGGGATTGAACCCCGGTCCTCAGAACTGTGAGGCTGACGCTTTAACCAGTCGGCCACTGTGCCGCCCCTTAAACCAGGTCGTCTAAATCGTGACTAATTGACGTTTGGCAGATACATTTTCTGTCTTCTGTGGGGTGAGATTATAGTCTTCATAGTTTCAACAAATTGTTTGTACCTTGAAAGCACCGTTCACACCTTTTCTTTAGTAAGGCCTACAAGCTATCATTACATTGCTCCAGTGGGGCGTGCTGTAAACTGTTTAGCGCGGTCTCAGATGCATCAGGTGCATCGGGTGTGGGGGCGAAGGGGGGCAAACCACCCCGCCATGCTTCCGCTAATCCTGCTTAAAATACTTCCAAGGTGGGTGTCCGCAAATGAGCCCAAACCAGCGTGAAGAATTAAGCGTCTATCACTGGAGTGGATCCCAATCAAGTACGGCACTTATCCCTTCTCACCCGCAGCATGGGTGTGACTGTGATCTTTGGTCTCATCGGAATCAATAAGAAAATACTTCCATCCATCCATTTTCTGAGCCGCTTCTCCTCACTAGGGTCGCGGGCGTGCTGGAGCCTATCCCAGCTGTCATCGGGCAGGAGGCGGGGTACACCCTGAACTGGTTGCCAGCCAATCGCAGGACACATAGAAACAAACAACCATTCGCACTCTCAGTCATGCCTACGGGCAATTTAGAGTCTCCAATTAATGAGAAAATACTTAACTATCCCAAATTCTCCTGACTTGGTCTCCCGCTTCCTGTTTGCTTACCTGTGTGCGGTTGAAGGCCACCCGGGCGAATACGGCCTGAGAGACGCTGGCTCTTTTCAGCTCATCTCGGACCTGCTGGTAGATTTCAGAGGAGACCTCTGAGGCCGAGGAGTTGCTTCCAAGGTGGTCACCGCCGATTTTGGAGGAGCCCCGCGGGATGGGCGGGTGGTTGAGGAACTGCTGGTTGATGGCCTGCGGGTGCTGGTGGGCCAGCAGCCGGCTGACGGCTATCTGCTGGTTGATGAGGTGGGCCATGGCGAGCTGCTGGCGCACCAGCTGCGGGGAGAGTTGAGGCGAGAGCAGCCCACCTGGGCCCAGTAGGGGCTGGAGGACCCCGGGCGGGTGGGGCGGCGGCTGTGCGGGCACCTGGCCCGTGTGGAGAGGGGGGCTGTGGTGGAGGGGGCCGTGCGGCGAGGGCTGTTGCTGGGGGAGAGGAGGTTGCTGGGGAGGCTGCGACGGTGCCTGCGGATCTCCAGATCCCACCTTCAGGAGGGGGCCGCCGCCCAGGTGACCGAGCTGCGCCAGGCCGGCCAAGTGAGGAGGGGGTCTCTGGCCCAGCATGCAGAAGTCCGCCATGTTGTCTCGCTCAACTGAAGAGGAGACCGGACTGTCAGTTGTTTACCCAAACATTTCCTTTGTTGTCATAAAGAAAAGATTGCTTACTTTTGATGTCAGCAGAATCTCGCCCTGACCACATCTTTTCCAAATAATCCACTGTTCAAAGAAGACAACAAACAAGAAGCAAAAGAAGGGTTTGTTTAATACATGTATGATATAAATAAATAAATGATGTAAATGTTAAAGTAAACCAATCTGCAGCAGTAGCACCATTCAAAACTAGACCTCCAATCTAATGGAAAATATCCTAAACTCTGCTCTCTCTAATGCCGTATATGTTTGCATTTTCTGTGACTTTAAAGTATGCAGTATGTTTTATTGTTAACTATTAATGATTCCCCTTAAGGGTGGCAATCTCAAGTCCCTTTCACACTCTGGCGCATCAAAAGCATACCAGTTGAGCCGCCATTTATTTTTCTTCGCTTTCAGGCAGAACTCACCAAATTGCTGTGACCGAATTATGCCTTTACACACCGTTTGACACGTTCAAACCTCTGTCCAGTAAATTCACATGTTGTGTTGAAGCTCCATCTCACATCAGAACCTTATGTTCAGCCAGGAAAAGCTATAGAAAAAGCTAAAGATATTTATCACTGCATAGTCGATAAAATTACTTTGGGTACCACTTGATTAGTGAGCCAACATTTGGCTGTACTGCTTGGCTGAATTATATTTGTATGTATTATTATATATAATATAAATGATATAATAATTATATTATGTTCATTATTGGGCGGCACGGTGGTCGGCTGGTTAGGACTTCTGCCTCACAGTTCTGAGAACCGGGTTTCAAATCCCGGCCTCGCTTGTGTGGAGTTTGCATGTTCTCCCCGTGCCTGTGTGGGTTTTCTCCGGGTACCGCGGTTTCCTCCCACATACCAAAAACATGCGTGGTAGGTTGATTGAAGACTCTAACTTGCCCTTAGGTGTGTATGTGAGTGCAAATGGTTGTTTGTTTCGATGTGCTCTGCAATTGGCTGGCGACCAGTTCAGAGTGTACCCCGCCTCTCGCCCGAAGATAGCCGGGATAGGCAACAGCAACCCGCAACCCGCGTGAGGAGAAGCGGTACAGAAAATGGATGGGTGGATGTTTATTATTATATTGTATTTTCTTATAAATGTCTTATACTTTACAATAGGGATCCCTTATTTCAGTTGTATATGGGCTCAGCTTGTCAGATTTAACTTTACCTTGCGAAATAGTAATCGTTCATATCTGTTTTCTTAAGGCTTCATAAAGTGTTTACACCTTGAATCTGAATCTCTTTACGAACCATTATAAATAGTTGCATTATTTTAAATCTATACTTGTTTTGTTTTGTGACGTGTGGCGGTATTGAGATCCAAACCTGTGTGGATGTAGCACTGTGTAAACTCGCGTACTTCTTTTTGCGCTTAAATGGCCATCAAATATAACAAACAGGCACTTTAAGCATGACCTGTACAGAACAAGAAGTTTTATAAAGCCTGGAATGGATTCCTTACATTATTTCTAATCCCAAAAAAATAAAGTTGAATTGACCAAATTGTAGGTCAAACTAATTGTGTTCGAGTTGCAAACTTTATTTATTGTCAGTCAATGCCACATTGGGACTGTTGAGTGTACCTTTGATTTTCTTGTACTTCTTGTACCAGCGACCAAACTCTTGGCATTTGGCGGTGGAGACGTTGGCATAGTAGGAGCTGTTCACGATGGACGAGATCATACTCTGAGAGACAGAAAAGACACGGACAAAGATAATTAATAACCGGCGCGATACCAAATGTGTACAGTCACGCAAAAAAAAAAAAAAAAAAGCCATGTGACACACACACAAACACAATTGAAACAGACAGTCAGTAATCACGACTGGAAGACACCCGCGGAAACTTGAGCCAGTTGAGCGCCTTGAGAGAATCTCCAGCCACACACACACACATATGCTTGCAATTGATCCGCTTGCTGCCATCAACGCCCCCACCAGAGCTCCATTTAAGCCCATAAATCTCCCGCAGCAGCCATTATGATGCGGTGAGAGCGCTAAACATGCAGCTGGGGAGTTAAAACACACCAGAGTTTGATTAAAATGTAGCAATAGTTATTAATCATTTTCATTTTCTAGCTTTCTAATTGTGTGTGGCGTTAAGACAGACAACTTGTCACCACTGACGTAGTTATCTTTTGTTGTTGTTTTTCTAACCTGCGACAGAGGACACTCTTTGGCCAGAGTGCTTTGATTCATTTCCTTGAGGAGCTCCTTGAGAGCGTTCCGCACGGTCGCGTGGTTCCATTGTTCACAGGGAAGGTCCTCAAGCTTGGAAAAACTACAACAACAAAAATGATAGTCAAAGGTGGGAAAAGTACTCACACTCTGTCGTAAAGACGAAGTACAGATATATGCATGTGTACCGGTAACTGTGTGCACATTCAATCTGTTGTGACAGATCAAATACTTTGTCAGTCAGCGACTGCTGCTTTCAACACAAAAGTGTTCAACCTCACACCCCTGTCCCAGTGTGGCGCAATAGGCCTAAACACAAGCAGTGTCCCGTCTCGGTTCACATGCCGATACTGATTTCCAAGGCAGAAGATTTGTCCCCCCTCCCTTCTGCAGCAGAGCTGGTTATACTGAGCAGGGACACACAGAGAAAAGGTGGAAACTTTTCTGCTTTTACAGGAAGTTTAAAAAGAGCTGCTGTCTGTGCATTTTGCTTTTTCTTTGTCTTTTAGCCAATATTTTGTTGACAGCTATTCAAGGATAACTGGCGTCTATGACATGAGCCATTTGCATAAGGCCATTCATCATTAAAGTTAACACTAAGTATCTCCAGTATCTCCTTCATCTCCAGTGCCTTTCCTGCCTTCTTTTAACCGCAAATAAATGAATCTAGGACCATGCGCACAGCTCTGCCAACATTACGGAGACGCGCATCAACATGTCAACAAATCCTGGCTGGTATGTGCCAAGACAATACCAACAAAAATGCCTCTCATCTGTACTTTATCTGGTTTTATCTGTCCATCAGGGCCTTGGCTCCACTCTTCCTGGGAGTCTGATGACAGATAAATTCTTGTAGGCTTCACTTGATTTTTGGTAATCAATTCTTCATGTGCAATCAGCTGCACATCACTCCATGGGCTTCAGAGCCGGATTGTGACTATAAAAATTAAAATCTTCATATCAAAAAAAATATATATATGTCTGACCTTTGTAGTTGAATACGGAGAGTGACCATGTGGTAGACCTCCAGGAGCATGTCGGCCACCGTCGCCTCGGGGGCGTCCGTCAGGAAGTGGATCGGCAGAGGGTTCCACCTCCCCACCTTGATGACACCTGAACGGGGCAATGCAGGGGGCAAGGTGCGTTTAGATTTGGATCGTAACATGAACCAACAAGCTGCTACAAAAATGCAAATATTGTATTTCCACAAATAGTGGCCCGAGTCTTTGAATTACACAAGATGTCTAATCAAATACGGCCTCGCTTGTGTGGAGTTTGCTTGTTCTCTCCGTGTACTCTGGTTTCTTCCTACATCCCAAAAACACGCACGGTCGGCTAATTGACGATTCTAAAATGTCCATAGGTACGAATGTGAGTGCAAATTGTTGTTTGTCTATATGTGCCCTGCGATTGGCTGGCAACCAGTTCAGTGTGTAACCTGCCTCTCGGACGCAGTTAGCTGGAATAGGCTCTAGCATACCCGAGTGAGGTTAAGCGGTGTAGAAAATAGATGGATGGATTTTAAGTGAAAGTGGACTTTCATACAAAATTTAAAAAAGCTATCGTGGAGAACTGTAGAAAAACGGCTAGAACTGCAAGACTAGAGGCTCACAACATTGTTGTGCGACCACATATTTAATATCCACAGGAACCTCGTTTACAACAGGCAAGAGACTGTGAACATGCATGAGTTGGTGCTGCTGATTTGGTTAGCAACAGAGTTGTAACAAGCTGAGCGGTATCACACAATGTCCGTGTGTCTATGAAGTGAGACCCCGTCCCACCTTTTCAGCATTTCCTTACATAAAGGCGTGGCTCCATCTCCGCTACTACCGCCAAAGGTGGAAAATCTCGTGGCAAAACACACTTTAATAATTTTACCAGTGACGTTTTTGTCAACCACGTAATTGTCCTTTGGTCGTTGAACACAAAATATGAAGACAATCCAACATTAACTTAATTTTTATGGATGCATCTTCATCATTTAGACTGCGGTCAGGTTTGACTTTTGAATGAATGAGTTGTTTCTTGTGTCTCTGTGATGTCAATACAGACCTCTTGATTCAAACAACATGTGAATTAGGATTATAAAAATCATGCGCGTACATGAGCAAGTACATACAAAGGCATGTATAGACACATGCACATGCACGCGCGCACACACACACACACACACACACACACACATTCATAGGTTGGCTGGAGCTGTAAAAACTAAACAAAGCTAATCACATTACTGTCCTCTAAATGAGATCCAGACCAGTCTGAGAGAAATCTCTTTCTCTTCCCGGACCCCTTTTGCATGCCCCTCTAATTGCCCTTGCTTCGGATTTGTCAATGCCCGTTAATCCCTCACTGGTCCTTTCACGGTGTTTATGGTCACAACATTACAGCTGCACAATCTAATGACATACACTCCAATCTAATGACATACACTCCACCGACCCTAGCGAGGATAAGCGGTATAGAAGAGGGATGGATGGACATGGCTCCAGGGGTGCTGGCAGGAATTTGGAACGCTGTGAAAAAATTGTCACTTCGGGCCCCTCCACGTCAATTAAATATACTGTTTTCTGAAACCCATGTCAGTCACGCTGTACCCCCGTTCCCTTACGGTGCCCCTCAACGAGACCACCAAGAAAACATCCGTTTGGAACACTTAATTATGAAGATGAAAATTGTAGATTATCAAGACAAAATAAATGTCTATTTATGCCCTTTTATTTCCTGTATTGAAGTTATGATTATTTTAGCCGTTCAAAGAAAGTCATGGACATAACCCCCGCTGCTCCCCCCCAAAAAAAAATCGCAAAAATGTGCTTTCGAAATTTTTTCCCAAAGAAAAATAATCACTTTTGGACATGCGTTTTATTTGACTGCTTCTCTTTGAGCTATTTGAATAACTGTTGCTGATAAATGAAAACGTGTGCTGTTATCCGCTAATTTTGTGCATTTTCTTTTCATCTGAAAACAGCCCATTTCCTTTGTGAAAAAGAACAAAAGTCGTGTCATTTTGTTTTTCACTGACCAGCAACTTTATAAATTGTTATGAAAATGAACTATTTTAATTTTGTCAGAGTTCACTGAAAAACATATAACTCTAAATGTTTATATGTATAGAGAGAGTATATATACAGTGGGTACGGAAAGTATTCCGACCCCCTTAAATTTTTCACTCTTTGTTATATTGCAGCCATTTGCTCAAATCATTCAAGTTCATTTTTTTCCCCTCATTAATGTACACACGGCGGCACAGTGGGCGACTGGTTAGAGCGTCTGCCTCACAGTTCTGAGGACCAGGGTTCAATCCCCGGCCTCGCCTGCGTGGAGTTTGCATGTTCTGCCCGTGCCTGCGTGGGTTTTTTCCGGGCACTCCGGTTTCCTCCCACATCCCAAAAACATGCATTCAATGGAGATGCTAATTTGCCCGTAGGTGTGACTGTGAGTGCAAATGGTTGTTTGTTTGTATGTGCCCTGCGATTGGCTGGCAACCAGTTCAGGGTGTACCCCGCCTCCTGCCCGATGATAGCTGGGATAGGCTCCAGCACGCCGGTGACCCTAGTGAGGAAAAGCGGCTCAGAAAATGGATGGATGGATAATGTACACACAGCACCCCGTATTGACAGAAAAAAATGGTATTGTGGAAATAGTTGCAGATTTATTAAAAAAGAAAAACTGAAATATCACACAGCCATAAGTATTCAGAGCCTTTGCTGTGACAATCGTATATTTAACTCAGATGCTGTCCATTTCTTCTGATCATCCTTGAGATGGTTCTACACCTCCATTGGAGTCCAGCTGTGTTTGATTATATTGACTTGATTAGGAAAGCCACATACCTGTCTATGTAAGATCTTACAGCTCACAGTGCATGTCAGAGCAAATGAGAATCATGAGGTCAAAGGAACTGCCTGAAGAGATCAGAGTGGCAAGGCACAGATCTGGCCTAGGCTACAAAAAAATGTCTGCTGCACTTAAGGTGCCCAAGAGCACAGTGGCCTACATAATCTTTAAAAGGAAGACGTTTAGGATGACCAGAACCCTTCCTCCAGCTGGCCGTTCGGCCAAACTGAGCAATTGCGGGAGAAGAGACTTGGTGAGAGAGGTAAAGAAGAACCCAAAGATCACTGTGGCTGAGCTCCAGAGGTGCAGTCGGGAGACTGCACTGATGGGAGAAAGTTCTAGAAAGTCAACCATCGCTCCAGCACTCCACCAGTCGGGGCTTTATGGCAGAGTGGCCCGACGGAAGCCTCTCCTCAGGGCAAGACACATGTAAGCCCGCATGGAGTTTGCTAAAAAGAAAAAATACCTGAAGTACTCCAAGATGGTGAGAAATAAGATTCTCTGGTCTGATGAGACCAAGATAGAAATTGTTGGCCTTTTAATTCTAAGCGGTATGTGTGGAGAAAACCAGGCACTGTTCATCACCTGTCCAGTAGTGGTGGCAGCATCATGCTGTGGAGGTGCTTTTTAGCTGCAGGGACAGGGAGACTGGTTGCAATCGAAGAAAAGATTAATGCAGCCAAGTACAGGGATATCCTGGACGAAAACCTTCTCCAGAGTGCTCAGGACCTCAGACTGGGCCGAAGGTTCACCTTCCAACAAGACAATTACCCGAATCACACAGCTAAAATAACAAAGGAGTGACTTCAGAACAACTCAGTGACTGTTCTTGAATGGCTCAGCCAGAGCCCTGACTTAAACCCAATTGAGCATCTCTGGAGTGACCTGAAAATGGCTGTCCATTAACGTTCACCATCCAACCTGACAGAACTGGAGCGGATCATTCCCAAAAATAGAATGGCAAATGATCCCCAAATCCACGTGTGAAAAACATGTTGCATCATTCCTAAAAAGACTCATGGCTGTATGAGCTCAAAAGGGTGCTTCTACTAAATACTGAGGAAAGGGTCTGAATACTTATTGCTGTGTGATATTTCAGTTTTTCTTTTTTAATAAATCTGCAAAAATTTCAACAATTCTGTTTTTGTCTGTCAATATGCAGTGCTGTGTGTACATTAATGAGGAAAAAAATAACTTAAATGATTAACTTGAATGATTTTAGTATAGTATAGAGTTTCCTCCGCAGGGTGTCCGGGCTCTCCCGCAGAGATAGGGTGAGAAGCTTGGTCATCCAGGAGCATCTCAGAGTAGAGCCGTTGCTCCTCCGCATTGAGAGGAGCCAGATGAGGTGGCTGGGGCATCTGATTCGGATGCCTCCCGGACGCCTCCCTGGTGAGGTGTTCCGGGCACGTCCCACCGGGAGGAGACCCCGGGGACGACCCAGGACACGCTGGAGAGAGAGGACTACATCCTTCGGCTGGCCTGGGAACGCCTCGTGATCCCCCCGGAAGAGCTGGATGAAGTGGCTGGGGAGAGGGAAGTCTGGGTGTCCCTGCTAAAGCTACTGCCCCCGCGACCCGACCGGGATAAGCGGTAGAAAATGGATGGATGGATGGATTTTAGTATATGGCTGCAACATAACAAAGAGTGAAAATTTTAAGGTGCTCTGAATACTTTCCGTACCCACTGTATATGTTTTTTATTGAACCACAATAATATTTATGTACTGTATCCCCTGTCAGACATGGCATATTTCTGCAAAAGACAATGTAAACAGTGATTTAAAGCCAAAATAAAGCACTGGATCCTCGTTTGGGAAACAACACATTTGGCCAACTAAACCAATAATGCAAAATGTAATATATGTTCATGTGTTATGACATGTCTGCGGAAAGCACTCTGGATATAAATGCCGATTTTTAAACAAAACAAATACATTTGAGATCATCTCTGACTCAATCTGTCGGTTTCACTTTGTGCGGTTGTTGTCGTCTGCACTCAGCATGCCTGATAATCGGCCGTCGGAATCAAACGCGTGAATAAGCAGACAAACACAAAAACTCACTGAGGACGTGTCCATGCAGCTTCTGGCATGCAACCGCACACACACACACACACACACACACACACACACAGTCTCTCACACACACATGCACACACACCTAGACACACACACATACACTTGGCAAGTACGTTAATAATTGATTTATCATTTCTGGTCAGCAAGGACACTCTCTGCTTGTTGTCCACATTTGAAAGCTGAAATTCTTGTTTTCTGCATTAAATATTCCAAGTGCCATCTGTGCGCCAGTATGGCTGCCCACGTGCACACTCCCGATCTTAGTGTGCCAGTGTCCCAAATCATTAGTTAAGGGCCTTTACAGTTCGGCTGGAAACTTTAAAATTCATGACTTTTTGATGCACGTAACTCAGTAAGTCCACAAATGTTTGATTAACTTGGTTAAAATGTTAATGAATAATAACTAGTTACACAAGAAAGTGTATCTGGGTAATAAATAAGGAAGTAGTAGCCACAATGGCTGTAACAATAGTGACTTGTAAAAGCGCAAGTACTGTATCAGTTTATTTAAACTGTGCAGTTTTCACCGTATCACCAGTGCGTCTTGTCATTGAAACAATACAATACCTCTACTCACCGTAAATATACAGTAGGCTATCTCTTAAACACACTAAGAGAACAATATACTCACTGTAACTTCACAGTGTCTAGTATAAGCACACTGTATCAGTTCTGCATCACCGTATCACTGCACAGTGTCCACTGCAGTGTATGTTTACTTTAACAAAACAGTGTGTGATAAGCACACTGTAACAATGTGTCACGCCGCGTCAGCTTACTTAAATTGTGCAGTCCACTGTAGCGACAGTGTGTCTTCTCACTGTAACAACGCATTGTTTCTTCAACACACTAAAGTTCCAGCATGTGTGCTCACTTATCTGCAGTGACTGTTTTGACTGTACAGCTACATTGTGTGCCCACTCACTGTGCGCACTCACTTTCTTCAATCTTAAACACAACGCAATGATAGTGTGATGTCTGGTCGCTATAGCAGCATTGTACAGTATTTCAAACACACTCCAGCACGACAATGTCGGAATTGTTTAGGAGTGTGTGCTTGTAGTTCAGAATGTCTGGTTTCAAATACGCCACAAGTAACTCAGTGAGTTCACAAATGTTTGATACACTTAGTTACAACATGAGTAGTCAAAAGAGTCAACAGCGCGACTCCTAAAAGAATGTCCCGCAAAGTCGAATGTCCGGCATGTTGGTGCCGCACGGACCCGTCAGACGTGGCACTGCAACAATGCTGACCACTGTTCACCGACGTCAAGCCCTAAAGTACACGTCTGCGCCCATCCGTGCTATAAAAGCCTTCGGCCCCTTATAATTGAAATAAACAATATCTCCCACTTAATTACCAGCCTGGGCTAATTAAAGAATGGCCGTGGTCCTCGACCGGACCTTTAAATACACCAGTGGGACGCAAGAATGCAGGACACAATTCAAACAGGCAGAAAATAGCCGGGACTCTGTGTAATTTTGGTCGTGGACCGCAGAGGGAAAAATGTATAATTTAAGCCAGAAATTATTCAGTTAACATAAATGGTTGTTTTAAAAAACAAAAAGTATTCATTAGAGAGAAGCCGGAGGGAGGCGCGTCTATTTTGTCTGCGACGCTGCATGACTATACACTCTTCTACTCACGGTGTATGGGTGCGTGTCTTCTTGATGGCATCTCTGCCTAGGTTAAATCAAGTTGACGTGTGTGTGTGTGTGTGTGTGTGTGTGTTGATATGCACAGGCTGTAAGTGGCGAGCGCTGCACTCACATTGTTTTTGCATTCTGTGCGGTGTGTGACGCCCACAAGCATGAGGGCCAAGTGGGGCAATGCACCACCATTTCCAGTAGGTGGCATGGTGTTGAAAACAACAACAAACAAGTTCGAGCCTTTAAAAGTCAGGATTCGGTTGCAAAAACAATGTCAATGAATAAGCTTGTCTCATCATTATAGTCCTACTTTTAAAGTCATTTACAGTGTCTTCTGACTTTGACTGTTGTCCCTACCATCTCTCCCTGTCCTTTTCCTGCCTTTTTATGCAGTAGAGCACCATGGATTCTGCCTAGCAACCAAAAGTGACTCGTAACAAGCTACATTTACTCTGTTACATTTACTTAAGTAACTTCCGGAATAAATTGTACTTTTCAGAGTAGTTTTACTTTCACATGAGAATTTTTGTACGTAAGAAATGCTACTTTTACTCCGTTAAATTAGGCTACGTTCCGCTCGCTACTTTTATTTGTATCTATTACTGCTTGCACGATCTGTTTATTTTGGTCCGTCAGAGAGACTTCCTTGGGCGCTGTCACATGGCTCTCTTATACCAAGCTAATGTAACCACTAGTTACGTTTGACGCCATTTCACCAATCAAAGCCAGGCAGTCGCATGATATGCACAAAGTCTCCGCGGAACCACACAGAGGCAAATATTTCAAAGCGACTAATTTACATGAAGTATGGCAGAAACAACGCAGGAAAAAACAGCGTCCAAATTGGTTATGTTCCTCTTTGGCCCGGAGGACACGACGTCCACAATTTCCAAAAACAATTTGAAATGTGGACTCGTCGGACCACAGAACACTTGTCCACTTTGCATCAGTCCATTTTAGATGAGCTCGGGCCCAGAGAAGCTGGCGGCGTTTCTGGGTGTTGTTGATAAATGGCTTTTGCTTTGCATAGTAGAGTTTTAATTTGCACTTACGGCTGTAGCGCCGAACACTATTTACTGACATTGGTTTTCTGAAGTGTTCCCGAGCCCATGTGGTGATATCCTTTACACATTGATGTCGGTTTTGATGCAGTGCCGCCTGAGGGATCGAAGGTGATGGGCATTCAATGTTGGTTTTCGGCCTTGCCGCTTACATGCAGTGATTTCTCCAGATTCTCTGCACCTTGATGATGAAATCCCTAAATTCCTTGCAATTGTACGTTGAGGAACATTGTCCTTAAACTATTTTCTCACGCACTTGTTCACAAAGAGGTGAACCTCGCCCCATCTTTGCTTGTGAGTGACTGAGCAATTCAGGGAAGCTCCTTTTATACCCAATCGTGGCACCCACCTGTTCCCAATTAGCCTGTTCACCTGTGGGATGTTTCAAACAGGTGTTTGATGAGCATTCCTCAACTTTCTCAGTCTTTTTTGCCACCTGTCCCAGATTGTTTGGAACGTGTTGTAGCCATAAAATTCTAAGTTAATGATTATTTGCTAAAAACAATAAAGTTCATCATTTTGAACATTAAATATCTTGTCTTTGTCGTGTAGTCAATTAAATATAGATTGAACATGATTTGCAAATCATTGTATTCTGTTTTTATTTATGTTTAACACAATGTCCCAACTTTATTGGAATTGGGGCTGGACTTTATTTTTCTTTACTGACTCTTATTTTGAAATTCACAGCCCTACTTTTATTTAGGGAATGAGGAAAACACACAGTTGTGCTCATGTGTTTGATTACCCAGGCAGAACACATTTAATTTTATTTTAATGGGATCCAAATTAAACTGTCAAGCATTTCAGAAATGCATTATCATTAAACGAAACATAACCATAAAGAAATTAATGATGATTGTTGTTCAGTCATCAGTCAGATTAAAAAAAAACAATAACAATATTTCACAAATTCTGCCAGGGTATGTAAATGTGCACAACTTTACATATTATGCAGTCATACGTAACCCTCTCATATTGGAATGAAAGTGTAGGCTACACCTTTTTCATAGCTTCGAGGTGGCGCTGGCATATTAGAATGAAAATGTACACCTTCTTCATAACCTCTAGGTGGCAGTGGCATATTGAAATGAATGTGTACCACTTTTTCATAATCTCTAGATCGCGGCATACATTTATAAAATGGGGACATTTTCTTTTCATTTCCCCCTATACCGATTCATAATGTGCACCGTTGATTTTTGAAATTTTTTTGGGGGGTGCACATCATTCATGAGAAATTGCAGTACCTTTGATCTAAAACTGGTTAGCAACAAGTAAGCGAAATCCAGTGCGTGTTAGTGTTCACAAAGCTTTTAAAGCATTCACCAGGTGAGCTACAGGACTGATAAGGAGCGCTGACCTTGAGGCCTTCAAAGAGGATTTATCTGAACCAGTATGTTTCCGAGTCAGGAAGAAAACGACAAACTTGATCACATTAGAAACGGCGTGCGCATGTGTATTTACGCATCCGCTAAATTGAACCGGACCAGCAGCTGATGACACATGCAAACAGTTTGGTCGAGATTTCTAACAGATGAAAAATGTCTTGACAATAACTGTGTCGCTTGTTGTTTTACTTCATTGCAGTGTTGTGTATGTTGTGCATGCAGGAAAACAGGCGTGAGTGCCACTATCCTTTTTGCAGGTGACTTCCAGATGTGGAACAGTTCACGGCTTTGCTTTTGTTCTTCATATGCATTCTCCCGCATACTTAACACACAAACACACACGCACACACACGCACACACACACACACACACACACACATTCCCATCCGACATTTTATTGTTGATTCTTTGGGCCCTATTTTCATAAACAGCACAAATCCAGTGCTGCAGGCAGCGCAACTGTGTACCAGGAGCGGGTTAGACCGGTGTTGGTAATTTCGTAGACCAGTGCAACCTGGCGGATCTGAGACTGGGGAGGTTGCGCCACTGTGCGAATGTTTGACTTTTTTCGCCGTCAATCGCAGTGGCTCCTCTCTCATTCCCTTTAAACGTGGTGCAATGACATCTCTTTGTGGAAGAGGACGCTGCGGCAACACGTGAGTGGAGCATCACCGCTCTTAGCCAGTGTGGCAACAGACAACATGAGCTGGTATCCTTGTTAAATACAGAATGAGCCTGTGATAACCACTGGCGACTTAAATTCTGTATGTCTGCAGACCTCAGTACCTGTCTGCCTTCGCCCCGGTCATATTCACCGGCAGGTAGATGTGGTCTGCGCAAGCCTCAGGTTAGACTGACTTCCTGCCAACAAATTGTCAATCCGCATCTCCAAGGACACACCATCGCTGCCCAGCTTGGCGCAGACCGGTCTGCCAAATTGGCAAATGTGCAACGAGCCTTGTGCTTGAACGGAAATCGGAATCCACCAACATTTGCGCCCCGCCGCAGATGCGCTGTCTACATAAATACTGCAAACTGCAACTATCGATATGTCTGCCTGAAACACACAAGCAGTACAGTATCTGCTGACAATTCTCTTGTCTGGCATAAACTCACTAACAGTTCACTGTATGTCTTAAACACATTCTAACAGTTCAGTATCTCTGTTTAAACTGTAATTCGATATGAGTAACAGTATATCGCGCATGCCCACTGCTTTTGTGTGCTTTCTGTGAAAACAATATCTGCTGTAAGCACACTACATCAATAGAGTGTGTTGTAAAAACATTGTCTTAAACATAGCAGCACAGTGCCAAGTGTAAACATAATCACAGAATGTATCAGCTCTATTTAATGGTACACTGTGCACAGTAACAGCAACAACACTGTATATTGTATACTCACTGTAACAATACAGTACAGTGTCTTAGTGAAACAGTTCAGAGTGTGCTCGCTGTGACAGTAGCGTCTTCTGTAAACACTTACAGTACAGTGTGTGTACTTACTGGAACAATACAGTGTCAACTGTAAACACTATTAAAATAGTGTCAGCTCGCTGTTGCAATGCTGTGTACGTTCTAAAGACCACAGTGCTATCCTGTGCTCAATGTAATACAGCGTTTCCCCAGCATATTGCAGGTCATCGTTTATGACCCCGTTCTATGGCAGATTTTTAAGCAATTGTTTTTTTCATGGGTTTGTACTGTAAAGTGTGCTTTAATAAATTTAAACGTGTTTAATGTGTGTAGGAGGGGTAAAGCTAAATGTAAATACGTCTCTATATCGTAGATTTTACTATGAAACGATAAACGGAGGTACTGTAGTCGTGCATACTGACTGTTACTGTACAGGTTTTGATCTTTTCATCCCAGAAATGACTCCCATCTGCTTCCATGAAAAGTGTTTAAGCCAAAACACTTAATTGGCAACAATGTGCAATGACAAAGCAAGCAGTGAAGCGCTTTCAAGAACAATTGTGGATTTTAGTCGGAGAAAAAAAAGGGGTTTCTAGATCATAGGTGTCAATCTCAGGGCCCGGGGGCCAGATGCGGCCCGCCACATCCTTTTATGTGGCCCGTGAAAGCAAATCATGCTCGTCAACTTCCGTGACGTTTGCTAAAATCTGTCCCCAAATTTTACTCACAATTCCCTTTATATATCAAAAGTAATATAATAGGTGGATGAGCCTGACCGTGGGCTTGTGCGGCCGAGCTGTGCGAGTAGCCGAGGGCCAACAGCGCCGTCTCCACCAGCTGGGAGAAGAGAATGTCCTTCCGCACCAGAACGAACTCCGCGTGCTCCTCCCTTCCGTCACATCCGTCGGCCTGGATCCCTCCATCCGTCTGCTCCACCACACAGAAGACGGGAATCATCAGACCTAGCAGAGGAATAGGGGAAAAAAAGAAATATAAGACTTTTATTGTCTGTTATATTGACATAAGATGCACACGAGAGACAAAGTTGGAACAGCTACTGTATTACATTAATGCAACATGGTATAATGCAGTGTGCAATGGAAATAGAAATTTGGTGAGGAGGAAGAGAAAGACTAATGTCAACCGGAAGTGGACGTCAAGGTTGCATAAAAGACAACAAAGGTTGCATTGCAAAATATCCAATGTTTGTTGGATTTCAGGACCAAATTCTGAAATGGCGTGAATTATTTCTGGCAAAATTCTGGAGTTTTGGGGGATTTGTGACGAAGAAAAATGCATATGGGTGGATAAATCTAACTTGGACTCTGATTTTTGGTATGTAGCCTAAAACCTTATACTGTGCCGTTCACTGATGTGGTACAGCTCAGACAGCTAGACAGCGTGTAATATGCCAATTTGAGAAAACAAACATAACCCTGTCAAGTAGAAAATAAAGTATAAAAAAGTATAAAAATAAATAAGTCTCTGTCAGCCAATCAGTGGACAGTAGTGTGTCTATCCCGCCCTCCATAAGCACCCCACTGCATCCTGCTCTCACACAATGAAAAGGTGCACCGTTTGGAATCATTTCAAATAGCAATACAATAAAATACAGTTGAAACCAGAAGTTTGCATACACTATTAAAAATACCCTTTTTTTTTCTCACCGTCTGACATGAAATCAGACTAAACCTTTCCTGTTTTAGGTCAAAATAAAGTATCTCTTTTTGCTAAATGCCAAAATAATGACAAAATAATTTTTTTAATTACATTGTTATAGTCAGAGGTTTACATACATTTCGTTTGTATTTGGGACCCATCCATCCATCCATTATCTGAGCCGTTTAACCTCACAAAGGTCGCAGGAGCACTGGAGCCTATCCCAGCTGTCATTGGGCAGGAGGTGGGGTACACCCTGAACTGGTTGCCAGCCAATCGCAGGGCACATATAAACAAACAACCATTCACAATCACATTCACACCTATGGGCAATTTAGAGTCTTCAATTAAGCTACCATGCATGTTTTTGGGATGCGGGAGGAAACCGGAGTGCCCAGAGAAAACCCACGCAGGCCCGGGGAGAACATGCAAACTCCACACAGGCGGGGCCGGGGATTGAACCCCAGTCCTCAGAACTGTGAGGCAGACGCTCTATCCATACGTCCACCGTGCCGTTAAACTGTATGACTTGGGTCAAACATTTTGGATATCCTTCCATAAGCTTCTCACAGTCGTTGGCAGGAATTTTGGCCCATTTCTCATGATGGAACTGGTGTAACTGAGACAAGTTTGTAGGCCACAAGGATTGAGATCAGGGCGCCTCGATGGCCACTCCAAAACATTGACTTTGTTATCCTTAAGCCACTTGGTGAATAATTTGACAGTATGCTTTGGGCCATTGTCCATTTGGAAGACCCATTTGTGCCCAAACTATAACTTCCAAGTTGATGTCTTGAGATGTTGCTTCAGTTTCATTAATCTATCACTATATCAGTCATGATGCCATCTATTTTGTGAAGTGGACCAGTTTCTCCTGCAAAACAACCCCACATGGTGCTGCTACCTCTGTATTTTAAAGTTGGGATGTTGTTCTCAGGCTTTTAAGCTTCCCCCTTGTTCCTCCGAATGTAACGATGCTCATCATGGTCAAACAGTTCAGTTTTAGTTTCGTCAGACCACATCACCGAAATTTTTTTTTTTTTTAATTGTCCCTGTTGTGCATTTGCAAACTGTAATCTGTCTTTTTGATGTTTTTTTTTTTTTTGGAGTAATGGCTTCTTCCTGGCAGAGTAGCCTTTCAGCCCATGTCAGTACAGTACTCGTTTCACTGTGGATAATGACACACTCTTACCATCTTTAGCCAGCATAGTCACAAGGTCTTTTGGTTTTGTTCTTGGTTTGATATGCACATTTCGTACAAAAAGACATTCATCTCTGGGACACAGAACCCGTCTCCTTCTTGAGCGGTTTGATGGCTGGACATTCCCATGGTGTTTATACTTGCGTATAATTTGAACAGATGAACGGGCCACCTTCAGGTATCTGGAAATTGCACCCAAGGATGGACCAGACTTGTGCAAGTCCACAATTCTCTTCTTGATATCTTGGCCAATTTCTTTTGAATTTCCCAGGATTTCACACACAGAAGCCGTGTGTTTCTGGTTTGTCTTGTTCAAATACTTCCAAAGGTGTGTCTCCAATTCACTCACAAGTTGTCAATAAACCTATCAGAACCTTCCAAAGAAATTACATCATCATCTGACTTTCCCCAAATTGTTTACAGGCATAGCAATCTTTCTGTATGTAAACTTCTGACTTTGAAAAAAGTAAGAGAAAAATTGCCTAAAAGAATCCTTCTCTCATTATTCTGGCATTTAGTTACTAGAAATCATTTCCGTGTGTTCTTTTATTTATCCGATTTGAACTGTACGTAACAAAACTGAAATGGTTTACTAAGAAAAACAACTTGTACCTTTCTCCTTCCGTAAATGTCTTTCAGAATGTCTGCACTGATTAACTTATTTTTCTATACGTGAAACCCTTTTGTTGCGGCGCCACCTGTCAACTGGCACTGGATGCAAGCTGTGTGTGTGGATATGATGGACTTGAGAGCATTAGGCAGCGTCCCAGCGCTAATAATGCACCGTAGCATTAGCACTTCAGCTCCATCCACCTCATTGTTTTAATCAGTCAATTCCTATATTTCTATTCGCCCTCCCCGCCCCTCCCATTAATCACTCTACTTGCGGGCCCTCCAGGCGCTCATGGAGTGAATTACACACCGGAGCGCCGTGCCAATTGGAGTAAGTGAATTTTTCTCCAACAGGGAAATATAACTGTCAACACTCTCTCTCTCTCTCTCTCTCTCTCTCTCTCTCTCTCTCTCTCTCTCTCTTCTCTCTCTCTTTCTCTCTCCCTCTGTCTCGCTGCCTCTCTTTTTCGGTTCTTGCCGTGCTATGCCTTGCTCGCCACTGGATGCTCTGGTTTGGATGATGCGATTTGGCCTCAAACCTCTAATCCCTCTAATATGTATGAGGGGGGTTTAAAATAAGACGTGTTTGTTCGTGTGTGTATGGGTCTGTGTGTGTGTGTGTCCTTGTGGCGGCTGCGTGGTTTTGGCCGAGACACATTGAGTTTCCTGTCTTCAAGGAAAACACTGTCATTTTTCCAACAATGGGGAACCCCTTCCTCCTTCCTTCCTCCTTTCTCATCCCCTTTTTCCTCTTCTTCGTCGTCCCATCTCAGCTCTGCCTTGCTTTGATAACCTCTTCAACTCGTGCTTAAAACTACTCTGTCGCCGCAAAACCGCTCAATTTTAGATTTGTCATTCCAGCAAAAGAAACCGAGGAATCTTATATGATAAATATTGGGGAGGAGCGCCCAAATCTATAAATGTCCTTCTAATTTTAGCGTGAGTCAAAGGGAAAATGACTCTTTGGGATTGAACTTGGGGCAAACATATGGCAGCAGCATGCACACATGCATAGCATAAATAAGAACAACTCTCCCGTCGTGAACGCTGGATCGATAATCCACATCAGTCTGCGTAAATCTTGTTTATATGCTGCAAGCACCTTTATTTACGGAGCCCCTTCGTCCTCGCCTTGTACTGTTAAAGTGACATTGCCTCACTGCATTCTTAACAGAGAAGCTCAAGTTCAAAGGTCAAATACAGTTCTCACTACAGTGTAACCTCGAAGGTAGGAACACAATTCATCAGATTTGAAGAAAATTTAAGACCAAAGGAAATAATGGAAATAGAAATAATCTGTCAAACTGGCATCATCATAAAACCTTTATTGACAACGTAGTGAGGTGCGCTTGTGACTTGTTTGCATGATGGTAGTTTAAATTCTGAGGTTTTAGCACAATTTAAGAGAGGCAGAACATTCTGAAAAATGTCGGGAGTCAGAATTTTATGATTTTAGAGGTATTTGACTTGAGGTTCCACTGTACAATAGTTTGGAAAGGTAAATCCTTAAATATTGTGTGATTTTGAAAATAAAACAAAGACAAATCTAAACCCTGTTAAACTGAGCTCTTGTGAAGTTTCGCAAGACAGACGTTAGTGCCAATTTAGAGACGTATTTTCTCCCCAAATTACATCCATATTTTTAGTTTTATGACCTTGCTGGCATTCAACTTTAATGGGGTGTGTAGCTGAGAGAAAAAAGGAAAAGCAAACGTTAATCCCTGAATGTTCTCTGAACTGACATCTCATAGGTGGCATGTTCTCAGAATTCCAAATTGTAAGACCTTGGCATGCCCATCTAATTTCCAGTTTCCACTGTACGAAGGTTTTGACAGATTAATCCTGATGTGACTTTTGTGTGTAGGTGGGATGGCATAACTAGCAAGAAATTGTATCAGATCAACAGCCAACGAATGGAACAGAAATGAAAGTCTGTCTTCAGGCACCCTAAAAATAATCAGGACATTCCCTTTCCCCACCACGTCACTTACCTCCAAGGGGTCTGAGTGGCGCCCCATTTTGCCGTAGGCGGGGCCCCGTGGGGCTGCCATTGAGCTCCATGCGGCCCTTCTTCCCTGGCGGCGGCAGGCTACCGAGATCCGGGCTGCCCCCTCTCCGCTCGGGACTGTCCTGTGTGACGGGACTCTCCCCTCCTCTCTCCATCCTCTTCCAGACCCCCAGTGGAGCTCCAGCCAGAGAGAAAGAGGCTAGGGACAAACAGAAAGTAGCATAATATGTCATATTGCAATGTATCATTTTCTGTTATCATACAGTATCGATACAAAGCAACATATATCGCTATTATGGCTGTCTGATGTCAAGTACTTTATGGATTTTTACGCTTGTATTGATGAAATGTTTTCTTCAGTTGTATCGATGTTGTGATGTATCGTAGATTCTGATTCTGAAGATGATTCTGATTCTGATGGTTTTCTTCCGATATGTCTATTGTTGCGCAATCGCCGTAAAGAGATGTGATTTGTATCGTTGGGGTAATATCACAACATCGTATTGTGAGCTATGCTGCGATTCCCAAACATATTCCCAGATATTGATAAACATGCCGCAGATAGTGTTTTATGGCTGTCTGACAAATTTTCACTGTGTACGTATATCAATGAGCGTTGAAAACATGTAAACGTTGAGGGATTTGTGTCCTAATTACGGAACTTTATTTTCAGTTTTCTTCCAATATATCAATTATCACAGTCATGTCCAGTTGAAAATTTGACTTTTTTCAAATTGTATATTTTCTGAGCAATTGTATCGGTCACTGAAAAATTCAAAAACCCTGTCAAGAGTCATGGGTTATCTTAACTTGTTTGTCACTATTTTTTCAGGGTTCTTATCGTCAAATTTTGCGTCATTATCTGGTTATTATCTGATTGGCTACAATATTCTTACAAGTAAGAGTTTGAGCAACACCTTTTTTTATTTTTATTTTTTTTTGTCGGACCGCAAATGTGTTTCCATTTCAGATGGATGTTAATTAAAACACCATTAGGGTAGTGCTAAGATTCAATATTTTTACACTCTTTGGTTTTATGTATATAGTCATAGAAACGTAAGAAATGAGGCAGAGACTTAACAGAACAGCAGTAGAAATAAACAGTTGAGTGTGTGTGCGTGTGCGGTTGCATGTCTAATACAGGCTAATGCATTAGATGCTGCGCCATGGGCCAGGCGCAGGTTGCTTAGG
Organism: Phycodurus eques; assembly: GCF_024500275.1. Taxonomy (NCBI): domain Eukaryota; kingdom Metazoa; phylum Chordata; class Actinopteri; order Syngnathiformes; family Syngnathidae; genus Phycodurus; species Phycodurus eques. Next base: position 6,442,110 of record NC_084536.1, read on the forward strand.
GCCAAATGGACGTCTTTTATTTACACTGGTGGGCCCTGGACAATATCTGCTGGCATGTGTGGCTGAGGAGAAGAGGCAAGTGAGATAAGAAGCCATGAGCAGCGAAAGAACGAGAGAGAGAGAGGGGGATAGTATTTGTCAATTACGGGGTGAAAATGGAGATTTGAGAGGGTGACAACACAGCGGGGGTCTGTGATGACAGACTTTTTCCATCGATTTGTCAGCACAAATGAGAATGCATGCTTATTGTTTGAACTGACTCTCATGAACATTTGATTAGAAAGTGCTCCACTCACACTTTTTGTCCATCTGCACTTTTTCATGCACCAGCTGTCTAAACCCTGCATGGACAATTGCCTCAGCCAATTTTAATCAGCCAATTTGTTTAATTAAAAAAAACATCAATTTATAAGTATATTTTATGTATGGTAATATTCATAAAAAATAATGTATTTCTTATCCAATAAAAAGAGATTTTGTCTGATTTAACACAAATATAAAAATGTTTATACCAATTTTTAAATGATGTGTACGCTTTGTCCAAAACTGTCGAAATAGCCTCCAACACAAACTTTATGCCTGTGTTAATTAGCTGAGCTTGTACACGGAATTGTAAATGTATCCGAAAAAAAATATCGCTTTGCTCATCAATAATTATAATCAGTGTATTTAATAGCATCCATCCATTGATCTTCACATCTTTTACTACAAGTTATTGAACTGGTGTTTCGTTGTTTGCAAGGTGGGCTAACTGCCCTAAGCTAACAGCTAACATCATCAATCCCCACAGTGAGCTTTGGCATTCAGGCTAGCTGTGAATGCTATTTTAATCTGATGAAACAAAATCTAATATATCTAAAGTTAATATTAACATGTTGTTAATGTAAATGTGCAAATTATTTCATTGATTTTTACGTCCGGAAGATTGGCGAGCTCGCTAGCAACCTAACCACATTGTTCACAAGAACGACCAAAGTCAGTACAATCAAGTAACTACTGTATTAAAACTAAACAAACATGTTTTTGTTTTTTAATCATACTGTTCTGTATTACTCACAACGTGGTTATTGCGGATGCATTTACAATTCAGTGTAAAAGCTCAGCTAATTAATATACTGCACATGCTTTAATAGCATTTGTATTTGTGGCTATTTTTTGACATTTTGGGGCAAAACTTACACAGAAATTGTAAATATATTACGCTGCTTATTTGCTGTCCTCAAGATGGGAGAGATGGAGTTATTCAAGCCAAAAATAACATAACGTGAGGAATGAGGTCGTTTTTAATACTTTTGAGTTCATTCGAGATCCTTTCAACCCATTAATAAAATTTTAACAGAACCAAATGAACACTGAAAATAAGAATACTACCTTTCACTTTGTTGACATTCTACAAGTGACATACAAAAATAGCTCAAACTGTGGATTTGCACCATAAAATGAGACTGCAACTATTGCCAAACTTCTTAATTATAGGTTATGATGTCATCAAGAAACAGAATTGATTCCCCCAGCCAGGGTTGTCACAGACTTCAATTAATGAACAGAACAAAAAAGTAATAACTCGGAGATTGTATCTATGTTGTCTATAACGAACCCTGACCTGTCGCAGAATCTTGAGGATGCATGTCGAGAGCGAGCTAGTTGTTGCCGCCATCTCGCCATCTAACCTGTGCACAACATCATCATCACCACCATCACCATCGTCGTCGTCTAGCATCGTGGTCTCTAATCTCCCAGCAATTACATCACCGAGCGACCAGCGCTTGTTTGTTTGCTGGCGCACGAGCTTAAGTGATGTTATGACAACAAGTGCCATTCACAAACAAGCAAGATGGCCGCAGCACAGCCCCTACCCCAAATAATGAGCTTCGGATTTCATTAACTGCATTCCGGAAAACTTCGGAAGTCATACATTTTGACTCACAGTCGCCCGAAGCCGAAGTTCCTACTCGTCAGTTATTCGGTAAAATTGTGACTGAGGTGTCAAACTCAAGGCCCGCGGGCCAGATTCGGCACTCCCCGTCCACCAAATGCAGTTATGTAATATGATGGGGCAATTATTATATTCCCACACAGAACATATTAGGTAAGGGACAACATAGGTAACAGATGATGATGAAAACACGTTTGACGCCCTTGTTCTAATGTTGCACCGATCTGTCTAAAAGTGAAAAACAGGATTTTTAACCACATCTTTAACCACATGCTTACCATGACAACAATGGTTGCCTATTGTCAAAATTAGAAGTATGTTGACGCGCCATTAACATTATTCCTGTAAAACTGTTGAGTCACTCAGGACATCCGCGCGTGTCGAGATGTTACGACACGACCTGATTCCGTGGAACTATTAATGTTAATTTATCTGCGTGATATTACCCAAACAGCCAGCAACTGATAAAAACGGTAATCTGTACTTTATGTGCTGTGTTGAGCAACTCCTTTTGTACCGTCTTTTTATGACTTGATAAGTGAATAATGGCATGTACCATCAACGAGGAAATCAAGCAGCCTTTTCCCAGCGTTATCGCCCCCCCCACCCCCCCCCACCCCCGAATTGGTCGCCAAATAGGGCATGTGATCGTTAAAGCTGTTAATAAAAGAGCGATAAGCGGCGCTGTTACGTATCTGCTATGAAACATGTAATGTTTTTTTTTTGATAAGCACAAGTTCAGTACACCTTTTCCAGTTTATTGCTTGAAGGGAAATAATCGCCCAGGTTTTTTTTTTTAAGCCTAAAAATGTCCTTCACAGTAAGATCTAACTGACACAATGTTGCGTCGATGCTAAATGGATAGCAAATTCCATAACGATCGAACAAATGTTTACTATTGATAAAATGAGCATTTTGGGGTTAAAAGCTTTTCGTAACAATTCCTCTGAGGTTTTATTATGGCGCCAGCATTTGGTGCTAAGCTTTTTTTCCATTGGTAAGGGTTATAATTCATCGGCCAAATAAATCAGTATTTTGTGGAATTTCTTACACTCAAACGCTCAACAACTTGTGCTGGTGTGTTCATCCTGCTTAAAACTGACATTTGGTAAGTGAGTCGTAAGTTTCAACCAAAATGGGAACTTTGTATACGAAACAGGCGCGTGTCAAATTGTGAGAATTTGGAATTTTCTGCATGGGTTGTGTGCAGAGTAAAACACAACGATGACTCCTCTCAGGACTTCCCGATTTTACCTCCACAATAACTGAAATCGGCAAAGTATCGACCAGAAAATGTGCTGAATATATATCTTCATTTTAAAGCTGTATGAACCTCCCCAGACTATTCGTTCTTGCCCACACTCCTATTCTTTTCCACCATTGTCTTATGAATACTTTCTACACTCTGAAACACCTTTTAAACTCTTGAACTGACAGTAATGTACAGTAGTACTGTACACGATGTACATTTTATTCCTTGTAATATCAGTTTTAATCATTTTTTTCTTTTGCTTTTTGGGGTTTTTACAGTTTTGAAGTTTTAGGCTAGGAAGTGTTCATTTTAACACACAAAATTTTCAACATACACTAAATATCCTACAATAGTTCAAATTATGCGTGCTATATCATATGAAAAAAAAAAAGTCTGCAATGCACTGGATCCCCAATAGGTGAACCGTGATCCACTTTGCCAATGACTACTTCATCCGGTGCACCTAACAACCTCTTCGTCACCACTTGCAGCTTGAATTTGTTTTCTTAGAATTGAGCGGTGGGCTAGATCAAATGCTCTCGCTGTGCATATGGCCCACGCGCCAAAGGTTGCCCACCCCATGTTGTAGACATAACACATAGGCAAGGAGCCCAGATTGTAGACACGCCTGGAGAATGACGAGACGTAACAACACACACACACATATTAATCAAAGCCAGTCTAAACTTTGTGGTTTGACAGAACGAAGCAAAGGGTTTAAAAGTTATGCAAAAGGACAAAAATCTGGCGAAGAAGATATTAAACAGTGCACGTACAGAGCTGCCTCATCTCTTTCTACGTCAGCAGCAATTGAAGCTTATCGATTATTATTAGCACCGATAGCAGAGATAAGGGAAACCCTCATCGCTGAGCGAGATGCACTTTTATCGGATTATGGGGCTTGTCTCTGCTGATAAAATGAGACAGGACGGGACACGAAGAGGGCGATATTCACGAGATGTCAATATGTACACGAAATGGGATTGGCGCCTCAGCGAGGTTGCTTGACATGCAAGAAGGAGGAAGACGAAAACAAGCAAAACAAAGAAAAAGTTTGAATTTCACACGCAAAAGCTGACATTAATGACTTGGTGTGTGTTTGTTTTGTCGTTCTTACATAAGGGGTGGGCATCCTTTTTCCTATTTGGTTCCAATCCAGTTCCTTAGAGAGACATGCCAAATTGATGAAAGTTGGGGAGGTCCAACAATTAACCGATAAATCGACAACTGTTCAAATATCACATTGACGGACAACTATTTGGATAATCGCTTAATCGGTTAGATCGTATACATTTTCCAAACCCTCGCAATTTTAGCCTCTCAACGGTAAATATTCTCAGATTTCTTTAGTTCTCCATGAAACAGACTGATTATTTATGTTTTTAATGAAATGAGATATTTGCAAACATCTGCTTTTACTTTGGAAAACAATGATCAACATTTTTGACGATTATCCGACAGATGTTACAGGCCAAACTGAATCATAAACAATGTATGTTGGTGTATTTTCTGCACTGTCAATTTGATATAATGTCCTGTTTTTGAATGAAGGGGTAGAAATTTGAAAATGTTTTTTTTTTTTTTTTTTTTTTTTTATCCGATTCATCGATTAATTGAAAAAAGAGTCATCAGATGAATAGATTAGTAAAACAAGTAAATAAATTAGTTGCGGCCCTAGAGTGTTCATTAAAATATAATTAGATCATCTATTAAAAACATTTGTGGGTTAAATGTTTAATTGCAATTCCCGGTGATCGGTGTTATTTGTGTTTAGAATTTTCTGGCGAACTGCTCTTACGGGCCGCATCTGATGGGCTGCATGTGGCTCCCTGGTGGTGGTTTGACCAACCCTGTCTCAGAGGGCACGCGCATACGCACGCACACACACACACACCCACGCACACACACACGTACACACTCTCACACACATACTGACACGTGCATGTAAACATCATATTTGATCATATGGAATAAAAAAGAGAGGCCTTTTTGCCGTGTCTCCCACCCACTCACTCGCACACGCACACAAACACACACACACACACCAAATGCTAACACTTCCCGAGGACCACACACATCTCCAGTGGCACACATCCTGTACAATATGCTGCAGTCACACATATTATAAAGAGAATGGTAAGTATGGGTGTTACGTCCTGCAAATTGCAACTTATTACGCTAATGAGTTGTGTGCCTTTGCAAAGACAATAACGCTCAGTTTTGAAGTATTCATTTAGCAATATGTTCATTCTTGCCCTTGCTGTTTGGCAGTGGTGGACAATGATTGCATCACACCGAGAGTTACTTCTCATGTTCGGATTCTCGAACGCCGCTCAATGAAGGAACCAAAACAAGAGCGACAGCTTTCCGTGTGATTATGCGAACTGCATGCACGAGGAAAGACAACGATAAAGAATATGTCGGTGGCGGTGTCAATCAAAAGTGAGTGTTCTTATTTGTGTGATGGCCGAACGTTCTGCGCCATGTCATTAGATTGGAGCCCGTGTGCTTAATGAAGTGGCCCAACGTGGAAAAGTACAACGGAAGAATGTACTTAATGTTCATAAGTGGGAGGTTAATCCGTTAATTTTTATTTATTTATTATCGTTTATGAATTAACACAGAAGTTATTTTTGTCATCATTTTCATAGTTAATTTAAAGGATTTCTTTTGGATAGTTTTATTGGTGCTTGGCAGACATAATTGTCCATTATTTATATCACCAATTTGTGTCATATGTTACTATATATTACATTTATATTGTTCTTATTATGGCAAATGCGTGTGCTGATGTGACAGAGGCTTGATTTACGGCTTTAAAAAAAAAACGTTATCGATATATATCAGGAGAATTGTGAAGAACAGGAGCGAGAATTCATGTTGACTTAAAAAGAAACAAAAGTGTTCGTTTTACGTCCCGTAGATTTTAGACGCTTTTGCTGCTCGCGCGCGTTTGAAAATGAATCGCTTCGACGTTTCTTTCGTGAACCGACAACATAATGCGCCATTGTTTGTCTTTTTTTTTCTTTTTTTTTTTTTTTTTTGCTGGCACGGTTTGTTAGAATTGTAATGCAATTCGAAGGGTGAATTCGCACATGCATGAGGCCGTTGACGGAGTTCTTTCACTGGCATCGCTTTTCATGTTCATTCTAACCATCACTTGACATGAATTAGAATCTTAATTATTTTTTTCCATTTAAAAAAAAAAAAAAAAAAAAAAGAATATTTTTGAATGGATGTTGCAGCGCATTTGCAAAAACAAATACACATACACACACACACACAAAAGCACGCTTAAAAATGAGTGTACGTTCTTAAGTTCACCGCGATATGCTCAACATGGCAATTGAGTTGAAAACGAACTGGATTGTATAAACAAAGTAATAAAGCACACTGGAGGTGAAATATCACATTTCGAGACAATGTCACCGCAGTTTTACTGTTGGTTGGTTTTCAACACATTCTTTTTTCTGGTAACGCTTTCACTCGCGCATCAAATAATGACAGTGATAATTTCGTATATTGGATATTTTGGGAGCTGATTTTTTTTTTTTTTTTTTTTTTGCATGAGTGTGGTGCTGTATACCGGCCCGTTGGTTGACTTTATTCTTATTATTATTGTTGTTGTTGTTGTTGTTATTCCCGGAGGTGGGAGGAGGGGTTTGCGGGAGCGGCGCAGGTGCTCGCGGCAGTCCGCCCATCCTACTCACGGTTCACGGCGTGCGTGTAGCGCTGCTGGCCGCCGAGCAGGTTCTGTCCATTGATCAGCAGTAGTGAATCCAGGGCTGCGGGGCTCGCTCGCTCAGGTCGCGGCGCCCGGGCGGATCACACACTCTGGGGACCGGGGATCCCCACCCTCCCCCCACCCCTCAAAAAAAAAAAAAAAAAAAAAAAAAAGTTGCGAGCGCAGCTAAAGGATGCGCGTCTGTCCTTCGTCTTTCTGCCCCGGTGTGTTTTGTTCTCGTTGTGTTTCCCCGGAGCGCACCGGAGCTCTGCGCGGACCGCGGAGTCGCTATGGATGCGCTTTGGTATTCAAAGTCACTTTCAATGAGTGCCCCGCATGCGCGCCACTCACTCACTGAGTGAATGACGGAAGGAGGGAGGGAGGAGGAGAGACACAAAGAACACCGAGGAAGGAAGGAGGGAAGGAAATACGGAGGGGGCGTCGCTTCTAATGAAAGCGTTGAGTGGGCCGGATCTCATTATTATTATTTTTATTTTCTATGTCCCCCCCCCCCCCCCCAAAAAAAAAAAAAGCATTTTGCACACACATAATTGACATTATTTATCATATATTCCCCTCAAGTACTCCTAACTTGACGTTTCCACTGTTCCACTAATTATTTATTTTTTTAATATATATATTTTTTTATTATTCTCACTCTTAAAATTCTTTTTTTTTCACATTCATACTCCCAAATCGTCCCCCCCCCCCCTTCTCACACCTCTAAACCTTTTCCCTCCTTAAACTTCCTTCCCTGTGCACTTTTGCTTTTTGTTCCCACTGTTAATTACTTTCCCCCACTTCTGAACTCTTCTTCCCCACTCCCCGCCAACCTTTTCTAAAGCCGTTTCCACCGTTCTATTGATTTGGCTCCACGAGTGAGTCTTGTCTCCACTTTTTTTTTTTCTTGTAATGACGTTTTCCTAGTTTTTCTTCTCACTCTGCTCGCATTATTTTTCAAACATTTTGAACATCGCCACACATAAATTATATGACGTATGACCATTTATTGCCCTCATTTAAGCCATTGATTTGACGAATTGATTTCTATTAATTTATCAACTCTTCTTCCATTTTTCGCCCAACATTCAAGGTTCTTCTCCACGTTTCTACAATCCCTTCTCCCTTTCTGTTGTTTCGCATTTTCCCTGCACTGTCCCCCCCCCCCCCCCTCTCGAGTTGTTTAGGCTGCTCTAATGACCTTTCCATTCTTTTTTAGTTTTCTTCTCACTGTTCATACGTATTCCCCCCCCCCCTCAATCACTCATTGACACTTACTATTGTTCCCCCCACTGTTCTAAACTTGTTTCCCACCCTTTCAAAGTTTTTTATACCCACTCTTCTAGTCATTTCCATAATTAAATTTTCCACTCTCGAAAGTTTTTTTTTCTTCTTCCCACTATTGTTCTTTCCCCCACTGTTCGGAAGTTTGTTTGTTTTTTTCCAGCTGTCCTAACTCCCCCGCCCCCGCCCCCCTCCAGGTTCTGAAGTGTTTTGTGTGTTCCAAAGCATTTAATGTATATTATTTGATGATGATGGTAATCATAATAATTGATCATATTATATTCTAATAAGTCAACAAGCCTGCGCTCTTATTGTGAAACGCTCACTGCAGCAGCCCAGGAAGTGCCGTGGAACATTTTGACACATTGAATTACAGAGTCCACCTCGACACAAATTCATGGCAAGATGATGATGATGATTTGTACTCGTGATGAAATCGCAAATTACACCACGTCACTTATCTGTCATGTTTTTGTTGCCATTCCAATCATGTGCATTGCTTATTGCATTGCTCAATCTATCATCGGCGATGCAAATTGCCCCGTTGTGATTAACACTTACAATGTTCTAAAAAAATAATAATAATCCCCACTGTTCTGTTAAATTCTTCACCCCACCCCCCACTGCTCTATACAGTTATTTTATTCGCACTGTTCTAAAGTTCCTTTCCCCCAAATGTTTTCTATTGTTTCAGAATCAGTATCAGAATCATCTTTATTTGCCAAGTATGTCCAAAACACACAAGGAATTTGTCTCCGGTAGTTGGAGCCGCTCTAGTACAACAGACAGTCAATTTACAGAACACTTTGGGGACATAAAGACATTGACAAAAAACAATTGTGCAAAAAGATGCCGAGTCCTCGAGCACTTAGAGCAAGTTCGAATGACTCATATTGCAATAGTCCGGTGCAATGATCATTGTGCAAAGAGCGCCGAGACTTCAAGGAGTGTATGCGGTTTAAAGTGACGAGTAGTGCGATCATCTGGGACAATGTCGGTTGTGCAAATGTTACAGATACTCCTCAATCAGTGTGCAAATGGAGCAGATGCTACTCTGGCATGAGTGGCCAGTGTATGCAAATAGTGCAGCATGGCGAGACAACTGCAGTGAGTGCACGAGTAATACATAATTGGCCCCACAGAAATGTGACAACGAACTCAAGTCAAAAAATGGCCAACTTGCTGTAATGGAATTATAGGTTAGGTGTTTAAGAAGTTGATCGCAAGAGGGAAGAAGCTGTTGGAATGTCTACTAGTTCTAGATTGCGTTGATCGGTAGCGCCTACCTGAGGGAAGGAGCTGGAAGAGCTGGTGACCGGGGTGCAGACGGTCCGAGAGGATTTTGCACGTCCTTGTCTTAGTTCTGGCAGCGTGCAAGTCCTCAAGGGTGGGTAGGGGGGTACCGACAATCCTTTCAGCAGTTTTGATTGTCCGTTGCAGTCGGAGTTTGTCCTTTTTTGTAGCAGCACCAAACCAGACTGTGATGGAAGAACACAGGACTGATTCGATGATTTCCCAGTGTTGCAAAGTTTATTTATTTATATTATTTATTAGTTTCGTTGTCATCACTTGTTGTGAGCGGCTTTTACCTTCCAAAACATTGGTGCGGCTGTGTGGAAATGTTTTTTGTTGTGGATGAGTTGGAGGTGCTCGGCCTCTCAGTGCACGCCGGTCAAAATCCTTCCAAAATCACGTTAGTCGCAGTTAGTTACCGTTTTTAGATCTTCAAACGAATTAAAACGCACACGCAAAATCATTCAAATCAATCAATCAATCACGCTTTTAAAATGATAACATCTTTTTGTGTCCAACCATCCACGTTTAATGTCACCAAACCAATTATTTTCCAATAACAGCTCATCTTTTGCTTATTATGATGATGATGATTATTATTATTATTATTTTCATGAACGTTGTTTTCACCTCCTCTTTCCCATTCAATAATGACATTTTGCAGAAGCATCTACGTTCTTTGCATATGAGTAACTTAAATTGAAGAGTGTGTGGTTGATTCGTCATGGCGAGTTCCGAGATTGCATAAAAAAAAAAAAAAAAAAAAAAAAAAGTCTTAATTCTGTGCGTCTGAATAATTGAAAGCCACAATAGACGAGGGAATGTTTCTTTTCATCTTTGTCTCGTTTGCACTTCTTTGGGGACGAGGAGCAACGTGCACCACAAAGGCGCGCAAACGAGCGTGAAGAATAAAATATTGATCTTAAAAAAAAAAAAAAAAAAAACCAAAAAAAAAAAAGAAATAAAAAAAATAAAATATCCCGCGTGGACTGGGGAGGATCAATTATGGATGTCATTCACGTCGTCGCGGGTGGCCTCCGTGCGCGTTCACGCACCGGGTTATACGCGCGTGTGTCACAAACGAAAGAAAATACATAACATGTTTTCAAAAGAAAAAGAAAGAAAGATACCGATATCTATTCGAAGACTAGATATCAAACCGATATGAAGAAACAGTTTGCCACGTAGGAACAGCTATGCAATCTCACCTAAACCCAAAAGCAACTAAAGTAACAATGTTATAGGGGAGCACTATAAAGCAATATTTTTATCCGATGTCACCATGTATGAATTTTAAAATAATAATAATAATTAAAAAAAAAACACACACACACGTGATCAAGAAACTTCGAGTTTACAACATTTGACTGACAACCGGTGCCCGACTTCAAAATGGGAATGGGACCAATTTTTGTCCGCCGACCAGTGTCGGGAACCCGTCGGATCCAGCACGAGCGTTCTGAATTTTTTCACAAAGATGATCATGCTCCTTGTTTTCATTTGTACATATTTATTATTGTCGTTGTCATCCATATCAATCCAATTACAATGCAATTAATAATATAGTAATCCCATTCCATGGAGGTTTTTATTTCACAATATGTTCATTAAAGTTCTATGCATTAAATGCTGGTAGCTATTTCTAATGGCGACAGCTCTCAGTATGATGAAGTGCATACAACTAATAAACATATTGTGAAATAAACCCCTCTTTATATGCGGATGAGGTCTTTTGTGTTGTGTTTTACGCACAAAGCATATAGTCTGTACAAGATACATGTGTCTAAAAAGTGTACAATATTATTTTTGTTGCGTTCGCGTTCCATCGGCGATCAAGCAGACGGCGTTTTCGTGGCAGATTGAGCAAGAGCAGAATTAAAGAGAGGCTGAATAAACTCATGACGACGGCGGTGGCCTTGTTTTTTTTTTTTTTTTTTTTTTTTGTCAATCAACAACACGGTAGCATTGCATCTTTTATTTATGGATGCATAGCAAAACGCGCGCGACACACACATACACACGCACCTGCAATGTACGCGTTCAACCTGCTGGCCTAATATAAAAAAATATATATATTAAAAAAAATAATAATAAAAAAAAGTTCAATCACTGAAACTGCCAACGAAGCCTTATAATTAAGCCCAAATATATTCTTAGAAAAATTATGAAATAATAATAATAGTAATAATAATAATTTGATGGGTGGTACACGCTTGTCTATTGTTTTTGCAGTTTTCTTATTTTTTTTTTCCCCCCGCGTACACTTGAACGCGTCATGCTTCCAATCAGTTTTAATTGAAAACGAAAGTAACGAACAGCAGACCCGCAACGGACAATTAACGACAAGAAAATCAGCACAAATAAACGAACATTTTCGTTACAGTTGGAGAACATTATGGGGAAAACTATGATGTTTAAAAAAAAAAAAAAAAAAAAAACACGATACGTTTAAAGTCGTCCCAGTTCGTCTTTTATTCTTTTAAAGATGCCTTTAAAGACATAAGTAGTACATGTGTGAATTCACATTAAAGAGTAAAAGCACGATTAAATGGCTGCCTTTATAAAGGACTATCTCGTTTCCGTCAACCATTAATTTGTCTTTGAGTGCACTTAAGATACTCCCCCCCCCCCCCCCCCCCCCCCCCCCCCCCCCCCTGCAAAATTGTTTCCATGCTTTTCACGGGTCACGTGTCCATTAATGTTTTCTTCCCGCAATCTCTCAGACGCTGGCTGACATTTTTATTTATATTTGTTTTTGTTTTTTGTTTTTAAAAAGAGATAATTTAATCTAATTTAGCTTTTGAAAAAACTTTATTACTATTATTATTGTTGTTGTTGTTGTTATTATTATTATTATTGTTGTTGTTGTTGAACCCTTAATATCCATCACTTAAAATAAAAAAAGAAAAGTGATTGACAAGCTGTCCATCATCTCTTGACCGCATGAAGGTAATCTTAATTAAATCTCAAATTATATTAAATCATAATTTATTGCTACACCACTAACATCACTTTTTAAATTCAAGTATGCAAGTGAAAATTATATTTTGTGCAATGAACGTGGCGTTATTATATTCCATCATAATTCAATTGTCTAAATTCTTCAGTCATCCATTTTACATACACAACTCTAAAGAGTGTTGTAATTTTAATACAAATTTACATTTAAAAAAAAAAAAATCTCTGTTCCTTTTTGGTGTAAACGTGTACAACGTGTAATCAATTGAAAATAATGAAATGTAAAATAATTTTAATGGGGACACACACAAAAATAATCCGTTCTAGCAAGTTAGAAAAAACAAACAAAAAAAAAACAACTTGACGAGCTGACCTTGAGGTTTTCAGACTAATTCTCACGAGTCTTATTTTCGGGGGCGAATTGCCTCCCTCTCGTGTGTCTCTTTAGAGCGCAGGCGATTATTTTCCTTCTTCTTTCTGCTAAATGGTTCCCCAGCAACCCCCCCCCCCCCCCCCCCCCCCTAATATGCCTCTCTGTACCTGAAATGAAATCAAGCCCCTGCTAACGAGGACGTTGTGAGTGTCGGCACTCTGCACTTTGTCATGGGAGCCGCAACTATTTGACAGTTGGAATTATCTGTAAATACTTCATTTCAAGTAAGAGTTCCACCCAATGTTCCCTCGGGTGCTGCCCAGCCCTCTCATTGCACTCGTTACATATGATAAACACTGTAAAAAATAAAAATAATAAAAATAATCTCATTGGTAACAGCTTGTGAGAGGTCTGAATTTACCAGTAATGCATATTAAAGATATTACTGTTCATTTCCAACTAAAATTGATCAATAACGGTTAAGACACACAAAAAAAAAAAATAAAAATTACTCAGGAATTATTTCATGTTGGTAAATGGTTTTGGTAAATGTAACTTTACAATATATATATTTAGAAACAATTATGACCTTTAAATGGATAACAACTGGCAGTAATTCAAATGCTCATATTAGTAAATAATTCTTGATTTTCAAAAGGACATTCAACGGGCCATGTCTTTAATATTGATCAAATTATTATAATTGATTATATTGCTATTACTTATTGATCAAGTAATATGAAAATGACCCATATAGTGTTCGTAACAACATGAAATATTTGGGTGACACCCCCCCCCCCCCACACACACCCGCCCAAAAAATGCCCCACGTCACATTTTGGGTCCGCGACCCACAGTTTGTGAAGCCCTGGCTTGTTGCAACAAAACAGCAGAGGTCCGCCTGATGAGTATTTGGACCGTGTGCAGTGTTTTTGCTGCCAGCTCGCTATGTTATTAACTCAAAATGTGGAAAATAATACGCCACTCAGGTTCAGGCCCTCTAAACTTGGCCCCTAATAGTCGGCCTTAATCAAATTAAAGCGCAATCCTTTCCCTTCTCGTTAGATATGTTTATACCGTTAAGTCTTTTCTTGATGACGTCCCGTTGGAGCTTTTTAAAGAAAACACAAAATTCACCGGAGGGTGCGCAGCGTTTTAGGCACAATAAAGTCACAACATGTCCATCCTAATAAGTGCCAAAGTGGGCTCGCGTTAGCCCTCAAGGCCCGAGTTTGGGACGGGATGGAAAATGATACAGGGGAGGCGGTAGAGTGCGGTATTAAAGAGGAAGGAAGGTGGTTGTGTCGCTGTTCCCAGATCAGAATAGCACACTTGATTTTCGTCCTACCATAAAGCAGCTCAGCCTTCCAGCAAGTCCTCGGCGCTTCCCGAAATATCCCAAAGCCTTCTGGGTAAAGAAAGGTGGAGGATCCCATTTTGCAGGCCAGGGGCGGGACTAATCCGAGAGCTGTCAATCATTACCTGTCAGACACCTATGAGGAAGCGCTTGTCCGCTCTGTGATTTGTCTAAAAAGAGTCAATGATTGAAAACATGCAGAGGGGGACACCAATTAGCCATGAATGGTGTGGTTAAATTTTTATATGTGTGTGTGTGTGTGTGTGTGTGTGCGCGCATGCGTGCGTGTGCGCGTGTGATAGCGATCTGGCGGGCCGCACGGATGGTCGGATGGTGTGGGTTCAGAGGTCACCTCACCACTGTGATCCTTTGTTTGTTATTGCTATGGTGCCCTTGGATGGGTTAACATAGCACACGAGCGAGTCAGCTGGCATGTGAACTTCCTCTGACACACACACATGTACACACACACACACACACACACACACACAAGGGGTCACTTCCATCTGTGTTGATGGGCCCTCGGTAACTTTATCTAAACTGTCAAAAAGTGTTCTCCCGAACAATGTTTGCCAATTGAAGTAGGTGTTAAATAGTTGACCCCCCTGCACACACACACACACACACACACCCCTCCATTTTGTCATTTTAATAACTCAATTAAAAATGTAAAAAAAAAAAAGAATTGTAATGTAAAAATACAATAAACAAAAGGCAGCACGGTTGTTTTCTCCCGGTACTCCGTTTTCCTCCCACATCCCAAAAGCATGCATTGTAGGTTGATTGAGGACTCTAAATACCCCGCAGTCTGGGTCAAACAGAAATAGCTTTCAGAGGGGCCTTTCCTGGACACTCGTATGACAAAACCAAGGTGTTTTTGAAATGAAATTGACACTTTTATACTCCAGTCCAGTCACTCTGGACGTCTAAATAGTCAGAATATGGGACATTTAAGTTGGGCAGTTCAACTTAATGTTTTAAGTTTTGCTTTTGTGAAAGTTGGCTTACCCGCATTTCACAACAAAGAAATAACTGTTGTCTCTTTAGCGATTGGCTGGCAACCAGTTCAGAGTGTACCCCGCCTCCTGCCCGATGATAGCTGGGATAGGCTCCAGCACGCCCGCGACCCTAGTGAGGAGAAGCGGCTCAGAAAATGGATGGATGGCTGTTGTCCCTTCTATTAAACACCAACTTTAAGATATAAGGAAAAACAACTCAGTAAACTTACTTACTTTTTTGAGCCAAGTAACATTGCTGCCACAAATGTCAACATTTTGTTGTTCAAAATAAACAGGGTTCGTCCTCCGTTATAGGACTACAATGTCTGACAGTTAGAAGGAGATGGGCAAAAAATGTTGCCAGTGGAGCATTTGAGAGGCTGCCGGATTGAATTTGCATTTCTGTTTCCTCACCTAACTTGTGTCAAATTTCCTTCAAAACAAATACGTAGGATTCTTGCCTTGAACAATCATACCTGAAAGGAGACTAGTGTCAAACTGACTGTCAGAGCACTAAAAATAGAACTCAAAGAACAACCCTGTACATCCCAGAAAGATTGAAGGTTCCTGGAGAAAGGTTATAAATTGTAAAAATTTTTTAACCTGCACTTGCTTTGTCATCATGTGTCGGTCATCAATTGAAATCAACAATCCCGGAATAAGATTAATTCAATCTTGTGTTGACGATCTTTACAAAACAATAGGATCCTTGCTTTGTCTTACCACTATCATTAAAACGCAGTTGGGTTATTGCATTGACAGAAATAGCATTAAAAATAACAGGGTTCTTGCAAGGACATAGAAGTTTCATTCAAAATAAGTTTGGTTCTTCTTCTGAAATAGTACTACTGTTCAAAAGCACCACGGTCTTGTCCAAACATTAAACAGGTTCTTGACCCATCTTAGAACTGTCATTCAAATTCAGCAGTGTTATTGAACTGACATAGAACTATTATGGAAAATCAGTTGAGTTCTTCCTGTGACATAACATTACTATTGTTCAAAAGTAGTAGGATTTTTACCCAAATGTAAAATGATCATTAAAAGCAATAAGGTCCTTTACTGGGGTTCGGCTGAGCACAGTTTGAAGATGCAATGTGGGTCTCCCATCCCATGGGCTCACCACTCGTGGGAGGGTGGTGAGCCCCGCCAAGGGGGTCGGGTGCGTTAGAGAGATGGGCGGCAGCCGATGGCGGGGACCTTGGGGATCCAATTCTCGGTGACAAAAGCTGGCTCTAGGGATGTGGAATGTCACTTCTCCGGCAGGGAAAGAGCCTGAGCTGGTGTGGGAGGTCAAGAAATTCCGACTGGATGTAGTCAGGTTTGCCTCCACTCACAGCTTGGGCTCTGGTACCAGTCCTCTTGAGAGGGGTTGAACTCTCTTTCACTCTGCAGTTGCCCACGGTGAGAGGGGCCGAGTAGGTGTAGGGCATACTGATTGCGCCCTGGCTCGATGCCTGTACGTTTGGGTTCACCCCGGTGGACGAGAGGGTAGCCTCCCTCCGCCTTCGGGTGGGGGGACGGGTCCTGACTGTTCTCTGTGCCTGAGCACCAAACAGCAGCTCAGCGAATCCACCCTTCCTTTGAGGGAGTGCTGTAGAACGCTCCTGCTGGAGGCGCCCTCGTTCTGCTGGGGGACTTCAACACTCACGTGGGCAATGACGGTGAGACCTGGAATGGCGTGATTAGGAAAAATGTCCCACCACACACTCTCCCCATTAGAACGAGAGCAATGTTTTGTTCTTGGACTTCTGTGCTTGTCATGGACTGTCCATAACAAACACCATGTTCAAACTTAAGGGTGTCCATACATGCACTTGGCACCAGGACACCCTAGGCCACAGTTAGATGATCGACTTTGTGGTCGTGTCATCGGACTTGCAGCCGCATGTCTTGGACATTCAGGTGACGAGAGGGTTAGCGCTGTCAACTGATCGGTGTCAGAGTCTGGTTCGCATTGCTGGCAGTAAGTCGCATTGGTTTCTAGTGAGGGTTGGACTCCTGCCCTTTGTCACCAATACTGTTCATTACTTTTATGTACAGGATTTCTAATCACAGCCGAGGTGTTGAGGGGGACTGGTTTGGTGACCTCAAAATTGTGTCTCTGCTTTTTGCAGATGATGTGGTTCTGATGACGTTATCAAGCTGTGATCTTCAACTTTCCCTGGAGTAGTTTGAAGCCGAGTGTGAAGCGGCTGTGATGAAAATTAGATGTTGTGCCCTCTATGGGTCAAGGAAGAGATCGTGCCCCAAGTGGAGGAGTTCAAGTATCCCGTCTCGTGGTCTTGTTCATGAGTGAGGGAATAATCAAGTGGGAGATCAACTAGCGGATCGGTGCAGCATCTGCAATAATGGAGACTCTGTATCGGTCTGTCGTGGTGAAAAAGGAGCTGATCAGAAAGACAAAGCTCTCGATTAACCGTTTGATGTACGTTCCTATCTTCACCTATGGTCACTACTATACTATGGTTGTACCTTAGAGACAGGATGAGAAGCTCGGCCATCCGCGAGGGGCTCAGAGTAGATCCGCTGCTCCTCCACATTGAGACGAACCAGATGAGGTGAGGTCTGGTTAGGATGCTCCCTGGATGCCTCCCTGGTGAGTGTTCCGGGCATCTACCCCTGGGAGGAAGCACCGGGGACGACCCAGGACACTCTAGAGAGACTACATCTCCCGGTTGGCCTGGGAAGGCCTCGGGATCACCCGGAACAGCTGGACAAAGTGGCTGGGGAGAAGTAAGCTTGGGCAACTTTGCTTAAGCTGCTGACCCCATGACACAACTCCAGATAAGTGAAATAAAATGGATGGATGGATGGATGGATGGGTGGATGGAGGAATGGATGAGTTCTTTACAAAACTTAGAACTACCATTCAAAATCAGTAATATTTTTGCACCACTGTAGAACTATCATTCAAAATTACTGGGGTTCTTTCACTGGCAAGAAACACTTACTATAACATAATTCTATTCTACAAAAACAGTAGGGTTCTTTTCCATCATTTAATCATGGGTTCTTGACCAGCTTAGAACTATCATTCAAAATCAGTCCTGCGATATACAAATCCCAATTTCAACGAAGGTGGGACTTTTTGTATAAAAACAGAATTCAATTATTTGCAAATCCTTTTCAACCTATGTTCAACTGAATACACTACAAAGTAGTGATATAGTAGTTAATGTTCAAGCTGATGAATGTTATTGTTTTTTGCAAATATTCTCTTATTTTGTATTTGATGCCTGCAGCACGTTCCAAAAAAGCTGGGATAGTGGTGACTGGGAAAGTTGAGAACTGCTCAAAAACATTTTTGGAACATTCCACAGGTGAACAGGTTAACTGGAAACAGGTGAGTGTCGTGATTGGGTATAAAAGGAGGTCAGTTGTTCACAAGCAAGTATGGGGTGAGGTTCACACTGTTGTGAAAAACTGCATGAGCGAATAGTTTAAGAACATTTCTCAACGTAAGATTGCAAGGAATTTAAGGATTTCATCTTCTAGGCTCCATAATGTCATCAAAAGTTTCTGAGAATCTGGAGAAATCTCTGCACGTGAGATTTTGAGTTTGACACCTATGATCTACACCTACAAATGCAAGTTAAACCTCTACCATGAAAAGTGAAAGCCATATATCAACAACACCCAGAATTGCCGCTGACCTCACTGGGCCCAAGGTCATCTGAGATGGACTGACGCAGGAAAAGTGTGTTGTGGTCGGATGCATTTCAAATTGTTTTTGGAAATCATGGACGTTGTGTCCTCTGGGCCAAAGAGGAAAAGGGCCATCCAGATTGTTATCAGCACAAAGTTCAAAGGACAGCATCTGTGATGGCATGAGGGTGTGTTAGTGCCTGTGGCATGGGTGACCTGCACATCTGTGAAGGCACTATTAACGCTGAAAGGTACATAAAGGTTTTCGAGTGACATATGCTCCCATCCAAGCAACGTCTTTTTCAGGGACATACAGTGCATACGGAAAGTATACTGACCCCCTTAAATTTTGTTGTATTTAAGCAATTTTCTAAAAGCATTTAAGTTCATTTTTCCTCATTAATGTACACACAGCATCCCATATTGACAGGAAAAAACATAATTGTTGAAATCTTTGCAAGTTTAAAAAAAAGAAAACCTGAAATATCAGTATTCAGACCCTTTGGTTAGTATTTAGTAGATTCTTCTTTAGTAGAAGCACCCTTTTGAGGTAATACAGCCATGAGCCTTTTGGGGGATGATGCAACAAGTTTTTCACACTTGGATTTGGGGATCATCTGCCATTCCTCCTCTCCAGTTCTGTCAGGTTGGATGGTGAACATTGGTGGGCAACCATTTTCAGGTCTTTCTAGAGATGTTTAATTGAGTTTAAGTCAGGGCTCTGTCTGGGTCATTCAAAAACAGTCACAGAGTTGTTCTGAAGCCACTCCTTCAGTATTTTAGCTGTGTGCTTAGGGTCATTGTCTTTTTTGAAGGTGAACCTTCGGCCCAGTCTAAGGGACCGAAGGGAGAAGTTTTCGTCCAGGATATCCCTGTACTTAGCTGCATTCATCTTTGCTTCGATTGCAACCAGTCTCCCTGTCCCTGCAGCTTAAGAACACCCCCACAGCATAATGCTGCCACCACCATGCTTCACTGTTGGGACTGTATTGGACAGGTGATGAGCAGTTCCTGGTTATGTCCACACATACCACTTAGAATTAAGGCCAAAATGTTCTATCTTGGTCTCATCAGACCAGATATTTTCTCACCTTCTTGGAGTCCTTCAGGTGTTTTTTTTAGCAAACTCCATCCAGGCTTTCATGTGTGTTGCTCTGAGGAGAGGCTTCCGTCGGGCCACTCTGCCATAAAGCCCCGACTGGTGGAGGGCTGCAGTGATCGTTGACTTTCTAGAACTTTTGCCCATCTCCCGATTGCCTCTCTTCTGCTCAGCCACAGCCTCTTTGGGTTCTTCTTCTTTTTTTGTAACCTTGGCCAGATCTGTGCCTTGCCACAATTCTGTCTCTGAGCTCTTCAGGCAGTTCCTTTGACCTCACGATTCTCATTTGCTCTGGCATGCACTGTGAGCTGTAAGGTCTTATATAGACAGGTGTGTGGCTTTCCTAATCAAGTCCAATCAGTATAATCAAACACAGCTGGACTCCAATGAAGGTGTAGAACCATCCCAAGGATGATCAGAAGAAAGGGACAGCACCCGAGTTAAGTATATGAGTGTCACAGCAAAGGGTCTGAATACTTATAGCTGTGTGATATTTCAGTTTTTCTTATTTAATAAATCTGCAAAACGTTCAACAATTCCGTTTTCTTTTCTGTCAATATGGGGTAATGTGTGTATATTAATGAGGGAAAAAAATGAACTTAAATGATTTTAGCAAATGGCTCCAATATAACAAAGAATGAAAAATTTAAGGGGGTCTGAATACTTTCCGTACCCACTGTAACTGCTTATTTCAGCAAGACAATGCCAAGCCACATTCTGCAAGTGTTGCAAAAGCGTGGCTTCTTTGTAAAAGAGTGCGAGTACTAGACTGGCCTGCCAGAAGTCCAGAGTTGTCTTCCATTGAAAATGTGTTTCGCGTTATGAAGTGCAAAATTCGACAACGGAGACCTCGGATTTTTGAGTAACTGAAGTTGTACATCAAGAATCGGAAAGAATTTCACTGACAAAGCTTCAACAATTATTGTCCTCAGTTCCTAAACATTTATTGAGTGTTGTTAAAAGGAAAGGTGATGTCACACAGTGGTAAACATGCTTCTGTCCCAGCAGGCATCAAATTCATAATGAGTAAATATTAACAACAAGTATTGTATAGTATAGATAACTGATACAGTTTATCAGTTTGAAAATTAAATATCTTGTCTTTGTAGTGCATTCAATTGAATGTACGTTGAAAAGGATTTGCAAATCATTGTATTTTGTTTTTATTTACGTTTTACACAACATCCCAACTCCATTGGAATTGGGGATTGTAGAAATATTGCACAAAAACAGTAGGGTTCTCATCCAAATTTATAGATATCATTAAAAAGTAATAGGGTTCGTTCCCCAGTTTAGAACTATCATTAAAAAATCATTACGTTTTCTGCTCTGGCGTAAAAGTAACGATCAAAATCAGTTGGGCTATTGCACTGCCATGCATTGAACTGTCATGCAAAATCAGTAGGATTCTTGCACTCACACTGAACTATGGTTTCAAATCACTTGGGTTGTTGCACTGATAAAGAACTATAATTCAAAATCACTGTGGTTCTTCTACTGCCACAGAGCAATATCAATGCCTGAATCTTCAAAGGTGGTAAACAAATAATTGCAGCCTCCATTTTGCAGGGATTACGAGTATTAACGGGAACGATGCTAATAGTTATCTTATAATTTTGCTCGTGTTGTTGCTTTATTTGGCTACATTGAACGTTCCACATGCATCTTAGCCAATGCGTTTTGTATTGGTTTAGTCTCTTAGCACTGAGGTGCACAGATATAATGTATAATGTGAGCGCTGCATTGTAGCTGAGCCAGCTGAGGTATGCTAATGGAGTGCGAGGATAGTTTTTTTGTGCGTCACATATGCGGACCATCCTCCTCCTCCACTTTCATCCTTCAAACAAAAAAAACAAAAAAAAAAACATTGTGCGCACACACACACACACACACACACACACATCTACTAATGTAGAACATATTGGAAGGAAGGAGCAAAGTTCAGAGGGAAGAGTATCGTCTTAATCGTTATTGTCCCCTCACTGGAGGTTTGAAATCAACATAGGAATTTCATCCTCCCTGAAGATTAGACTTTACAGACAAATGTGTCAGGACAGTTCTCTGAAACAATTAAAGGACCTGTATAGTCCAGATGGTCTATATTTCACGAACAAGTTTTCTTGATGTACTTTTTGCTCAAGAAACTGAAATTGGCAGTAATTTCCATTAACATAAATTGGTTTTGGAGCAATTGGTGATAAACCTGGCAACGCCCCTTTTTCTTCACTAAAATCGATACACTGCCATGTCTTGGTGTGACATCAGCGATGGAATTGGAGACCAAATTCGCTGCATAGCTGGTGTGGCAAAAGCAATGTACTAGAAAAATGTCAGTATTTATTCATATTTTTATATATTATCGCTGTCAGACAGAATACCAACACTTCCTAAATGAGAAGTTTTCAGGAAAAAAAATAAATAAGAAGAAATCTGACATTTTGCTTAGTTAAGTTTCCAAACACCAACACAACAGCGCCCCAAATTTATTGTTCGACCGCTAAAAATTTGTAATTTATCACACTGCCATTGATTAAAATGGTACGAACACGGTGCTGGCCAACAGTGCCCATCAAAATCCACTGCAGTCACACGACTGCACCAAATGCCTTGGAAAAAAACTTCACAAAAGCAAATACCTGTGTTATGCCATTTTCCCAAACTCTTTTTCACAGGGCTCAGAGTTATGAATTATTAAATAAAACAATGAGCTGACAAAACCTGTGCAAGTAGGCGGAAATGATGTGGCTGCCTTCCTTCTGCAACAAAGTATTAGAGCAATCCATTTTAACAACCAAGCCTACTCAAATGCAATATCTAACCTCACTATTTTCACTTGTTATTATCTCAAAAAACATCCAGATTTTCAATATAGGTGACAATTATGCCACAGAACAGGTTGAAAAGGCAAAATGTGCTCGTCTTCCACTGCTAACGTAAACAAGCTCACAAAGGTTTACACCTAAATCTGGGGGAGCCAAAATCTGGCTGAAATTCAAATATGTCATCAGAAAACACGCTTCAAATTACTACTTAGTCTATCGTTTTTAAGTCCAGAACTATGGAATAAGTACCAGTGTTCATAGCCTTAGAGAGGTCCTTTAATTAATCAATCAGTGCTGCCTGAATCTTGTCTGAAGACATGTTGGACAAGTGTTTGCTTCCAACTTCGTAGGAACTATATGGGGCAATCCTTTTTTCTGTTCCCAGTGCACAGAATAATGTCCATAAAGGCATGCTTGGATGAGTTTGGTGTGAAAAAGCAAGCCCAGCAAACACCTTTGGGGACCAATAATTTTATCCGTATAGTGGATTTTGTATATAACTTTGCAAAACAACACTCCAACGGCCATCCCAGGTAACAATCAGTCAGACAGAGTTTTGAGTGGAGTTCCTCAGGGAAATGTTTGTGGTCCAGTTATTTTCAATAAGGGCAAACAATTCACAAAGGGCGGACCACCTCCAAAATTTAACTTTTTCTACTTTGTTTAGGTAGAATGTGTCACAATACATTTGCCCATATCATCTATAATACATTCTGTACCTAATGTTGCACAATTACACTCCAAAGTAACAATCAGTCAGACACAATTGGGAGAAGAGTTCCTCAGGGACATGTCTGCGGTCCATTTGTTTTCTATGAAGATAAATGAATCATTTTCAAAAGGGAAGAACAATTTGAAAAATTCTCTTCTCACTTCCTGTATGTGGAATATTTCTCAATACCTTTCTCCATGTAGTGCATATCACATATTTGACATGATTTTGCATGACGAAGCAAATGGTAACAATCAGTCACACAAAATTTTGGGTGCGGTTTGTCAGAGAAATGTTTGAGGTCCCTTCATTTTCTGTAAAGATAAATTTGCAAAAGGGGAGACGAACACCCCCTCTTTGAGCCGTTACCTTATCGTGGTGGAGGGGTTTGTGTGTCCCAATGACCCATGGCAAACAGGTCCAAGGTGAGGGACCAGACAAAGCACAGCTCCAAATACACCTATGATGATTGAAAACGGAAGTAAACGTTTTCCCTTGCCCGGACGCGGGTCACCGGGGCCCCCCCTCTGGATCCAGGCCTGGAGGTGGGGCTCGAAGGCGAGCGCCTGGTTGCCGGGCCTGCACACATGGGGCCTGGCCGGGCACAGCTCGAAAGGGTAACGTGGGTCCCAAAGGGGTCGAGTGCAGCGCGAGCTGGGCGGTGGCAGAAGGCGGGGACCTTGGCGATCCGATCCCTGGCTACAGAAGCTGGCTCGAGGGACGTGGAATGTCACCTAGGTGCGGGGTGCAAATGTGAGTGCGAATGGTTGTTTGTTCATATGTGGTTGTTTGAATGGTTGTTGTTGTTTGTTTATATGTGCCCTGCGATTGGCTGGCGACCAGTTCAGGGTGTACCCCGCCTCTCGCCCGACGATAGCTGGGATAGGGTTCAGCACGCCCGCGACCCAAGTGAGGATAAGAGGAATGGAAGATGAATGAATGAATGAATCATTTATAAAAGGGAAGAACAACTGCACATTTTCTTCACTTTTCGCTTCCTTGTAAGAGGAATGTGTTCCAATTATTTTTTCCATATTTCCACATTTTCTTTACTTTTTACATCCTGCAGGGGGAATGTGTTTTTACATTATTTTGCACGATGACGTTCCATTGTCCGTCCCAAATAACAATCAGTCCGACGTAACTTGGAGTGGAATTCCTCAGGGAAATGTTTGAAGTCCACTTATTTTCTATAAAGACTAAGAAGAAGAGGCATTAACACAGCACAGACCCAATACTTTTGTCTGTGTTGATAGGGTGTGCCTTGCACATGCGTGTGTAGGGTATGAAATAATGCACGAACACACTAGCACATGCCGGTGTGATGGAAACGATGAGTGATGGGATGTAAAGGAGGCATTAGCGTCCATGCAGACGGCTCTGGTTAGGCTGTTTATGTAAGTGGTGCTAATAGAAGAATGGCAGATGACATTGCCAGAACCCGCCATGTGTCACTGATTAACCGACCAGAGTTGCAGAGATTTCGTTGACAAAGCATCTGCATTAGCGACCCCAAGAGCGTGTGTGTGTGTGTGTGTGTGTGTGTGTGTGTGTGCGTGTACATTAATGACTCAGTGAAAGGCCACATTGGTGTTGACAAAGTCTATGGTGCCAGACTGATATCGCAGACCTTGTTTTATTTCTCACGGCTCCTTCATTTTATAATGACTTCTACGTTATTGACCATGACGCCAGAAGAACCCCATACCCACGGTGAAGCATGGTGATGGCGACGTCATGCTTTAGACTGGAACTGGAGGTTTAATAATGCCACTTTTGCACGACTCAATCTTAGTACCTTAGTACCGTGCAGTGTAATTATAGTACCGTTTAAAATTCTGTAAATTGTCTGGATTTCTTGATGAATCATGTCTTGAAGTAGCTGAGTCTGAATTGAGTGCGCTACCTGGACACAACCAGCAGGTGCTTTTGATTTACTCTCAACCAGTTTACTGTCTCAAGAAGCTAATATGACTTGCGGTATGGGAATTTGAGCTACACTTACGCAGACCTCGACTGTGGCAGAAATGCTTTCGCAACATTATTCTGGTCAGTGCTCGACTGCCACGGAAACAGGAGTAGAGGACATCCAGAAAAATAGTCTATTTGAAAATACAAATACAGATGAACAATTACTTTATTTTCCTTACAGTCGATCAAGGAAACTTAATAAATTCCCTATCTCTACTCTACACCAGTTTCCACTTTGATGCTGCATTGTTTTCTTGATGCCCTTGGTCTCATGATGGCGGCCAACATGCTTCGTTGTTGTTTTTTACTGTGTGTTGTTATGACTGTTTTTCTCAGTCTCTCATAGTAGTGTTTGAAAATGGAAAATTGACCAAATTGAGGTTAGTAGAGCTGAGACAGACTTTTGAAATGTCCCAGTTCGGAATGGCCATAGCCCAGACCTAAATCCAATGGAAACGCTCAGTGATCTGAAAGGGGGCTGCGACACATTCGAGAAGCTCTCGTAAGCTAAAAATACTGAATTATCGCTTACATTTTTAATCAGTATCTATTCAGTATCGACTGTATCGGACAAATCTTCCTGAAATAAAATATTGTGACATGTCACATGACATTAGATGCGTGTTGATGCATTAGCGCAGCGTGAGGAAAGCTGAGTGGGCACTGATTGTGGATTTGTGGTGGTGGGGTGCTTTTTTAATTTGTATTTATTTATTTTTTTTAATGCGTCATGGCAAGAGCCAACACTTTGGTTAATATGAGCCTAGAGCTGTTTTATCTCAGTGTGAGTAGCTTGGGAGGGCGAAGGGGTCTTTGCAGGGACAAGGCCGAGCTCACTGTTGTGTGGTTGGGAGCGGAGGAAAAAGAGGAGGGTGGTTAAGATGAAGCTGCCATTGACCTGGGTGGATGGTGGGGGTCTGTCTGTCTCTGTCTGCCTGCTAAGGGGAGCTAACTGATTCAACTATAATTTGAGAGGTGTTGGCCCCCCTGTTTTTACCCGCCATCCAAGGGAGGCTGGACTGGGTCCAATAAGAGCCTCACACACACATGCGCGTGCGCTTCTGAAATGATGGATAAGCAGAGGGTGGGGATTCAGAACAGGAAGTGAAGATTTAAACAGAGACGGCGCACAGCCACAGAGGACTTTGAGTTAGGTAGCCTTGCCTGATTGGTGGACTCCAACTTCATGTTACCGATGCCATCCACTTATTTACTTGAGACACGGGTCCGCATCAACGGCCCAATGCATCATGATTTACTCAGTGTTATTGTCTTAGTTTCAGTGGCTAATGAGATACGTTTTCTTTGTATGATATTGTCTAAAATTAATAAACCAAGTAGGACACACACCCAGACATGGTGAGGAATTTAGCTGGAAACAGGATGGAATAAATTAATAATAATAATAAAAATAATAATTTCCTCAAATTAGCCTATTATTTAACTTTATTCATATTGCATTGTATTTCTTGTACCATTTCATCATGTAGTGATATTTTATCTGACATTTTATGATAATTATTATTATTATTATTTTTTTTTTGTCTTCTTTTTTGTTATTTTATCAATGCTAAACACTGAATTGCCTTTGTGAAAAGTGGGCTTCGTGTAATAATAGATTTGCCTTGCCTAAAAAGAGGATTTTAGTTACAATTCAAGCCTCAAAACCAGAATTAAAAGAATTTAATTAAAGGAATTAAGAGAGCATAGAGTTCTACCAACATTTGCCTTTGTCTTATATGCAAATGCACAACTTGAATCATATCAGATAATCATGGCATTACTTTATATTTATTTAATTTTTTCAGAGGAAGTCATAAAAACACATCATGCAAATATTTGCATAAAATATATATACCTTGCAAACCACGGATGTGTATATATTGTATGAATTACATGATAAGTATTTACCCTCAAAATCTGTACATTTTCTCATACGTGGCTTAGATGGAACAGCATGAACAAAAGAAAAAAAAAGTGTAAGTGCATACAAAATACTCGCAATAATTGAGCTAACGTTTTGACGTAATTGCCTTAAATTGTATTCATCCATCCATTTTCGATAGCGCTTGAGCTGAAGCCTATCTCAGCTCTCTTTGGACTCTATAAATAAATGTCCATTCACACTAACATTCACACGCATGGGCAATTTAGAGTCTACCGTTGATATTTTTGGGATGTGGCAGGAAGCCAGAGTACCCAAAGAAAACCCAGTCAAGCATGGGGTGTGTATGCAAACTCCAAATCGAAAGGGCAGAGCCCAGATTTCAACCCCAAACTGTGAGGCAAACGTGCTAACCACTTGTCTACTGTGCTGCCACATATTGATAATCTGCTTTAAAACAATAACTATCAAAATGAAAACAGAATCATGAGGAACAATGTACAGTAGTTCTCAAAACCAAAATGTAATAACCAAAGGTCCTTTATAAGTGGACTTCGGTCAGGTTCTGGACCCACAGCTATTATTTTGACTGGAAATGTACATACATTCGGCATTAAGCATTTATTTGACACACATAATATTTGGTCTTCTTTTATATGTTTGCTCCTTTTTTCGATTGGTAGTCTATTGTAGTTTTGAGAAATTTTTAAGGTTAGATATAAAATCTTCTATGTTTGGCTTTCATTTGCAGCAAAATTTTAGAATGAACGGGCTGCAGCTGCCCACTTGATTTTGAAATTGCAGGCAGCCACTGTATGTCTATGAACGCTGTGTGCTCTTGTACGCCCCCTTCAGTGAGGCAGACTAGCATCTGCCTGACCTCGTGTTTTTTTTCTGCGGTTTCATGCGATCGGCAAAACCAAATTTGCAACATACAAACATTAAATACATTAGTCTGACGATGAAAAATTAGGTTGCAAATAAAAAGTGTCTGGAAACATTAATGTAGCGTAACGTCAAATAGATACCAGCTGTTTGCTGATTGGTAAATAAAGTGAATTAAGAAATACATGACTGATTGAGAACACAACACTGATGAAACCAGACTATAATGAACGTGAAGCCCAGACTGCACACGGCCGGCCCGCCGTGTAACTACTTGCGTGATCGCTCGCAAAGCTAGCTGCGAAAGCTCACGAAAACAAGCGTCAAGCACCATCTTACCCACGATGCAATGTGGATTTTTTGTCAAAAATCCACGTCCTTATTGTCACGTTAATTGTTTTTATGTATGTTACCAGACTGACTGCGTGGGATGTGTACCTTACGTAACTGCCACTTTTGTTGTTGATTCATGTTGCACTCTGTTTTGTGTTTATGAAACCATTACTCTAGGTAGTGTCTGAAAGAATGAATTCCTGGTCAATTCCTCTACTCAAACATGCCTAGTAGGATATAAGAAAAATAAGTTCAAAATAAGCTTTTGCATGGTGTGATGCTTCCACTTGTGTAATATATGTTGAAAATATCAATTCATAGTGTTAATGAAGTCAGTTTCCATAATATTTCCTCTTCAAGACATTTATCTAACCTGGTCTTCTTTGACTCCTGATTTCTGCAATTGTCTTCTTACAGTATTGAATATTACATTGATGACAGTGTTCATAATAAGGCACTGCAGACGTTTGCTCAGCGAATGTAGACTTGACCACTCATTTGAAATTTTACACGAAGAGGAACAGAATAGAAGACAATATGTTTGATGTGGTATATTGAAAACTACAAAAAATATATACTTTTTTGGTGGGGCTAATGGATGCTACTATAGCTGTGTGTCTAGTTATTTTCTGAATGCAACCAACAAGAGTGATAAGACCTTGCTGCTCGCACCGTGTATTAATAACATGGGCCTCCCTGCAAATGACATAAAAGCTGATGTTTATCCAGCCAACACAGCTTGCCACTAAAACACAGGCTTACTTTGTCAACCCAAATATAGCCCCCTCGCATTGTTTGGCCATTGCCATGACGCTGTGCGGGTCTCTACTGTCAACAAGCGCTCGGCAATCTCCCATTAGATCAGACGCTATTAGGGAAGCGAGGAGTCGTTGAGCAAACAGTGTGGCTTGCTTTTAAAGGCAGTTTATCTAATCTAGACGTCAGGGATGAGGTGGACTTTGGAGTTCACAGACAGACAAGAGGCAAGAGTTGTTTGGTGTGGACATAAAATGCACTGGAGGTCAGACGCAGTCGCCATTGGTCCCGCTCCCCCTTTTCCCCGGGAACTTCATCAGGAGTATTAGCTTTATGAGTGCAGATAAGAACCTCTTTGTTGAAGGTTAGCACCAATCGGGACATCACAGTGAGCTTTGCTGCCCGACTCCATGGATGTTTCCTCTTAACAGATCCATTTGAAATTAGCGTTTAGATCTCTGCGACAATAACATTTTATTGATCTCTTTGAAGATAGTCTGTTGGCAGATCTGCATGAAGATAGCATTTGGATAAATCTGTATTAAGACAGTCTTGATCAATCTCAATGAAATCTTCATCTATATAATGATTGGATTTTGATAGCGCTCTATGAAATTAGGCAGCCTTGTATACGTGCGCTTGTGACGTCTTCCTCAGCATCATATAATACATGATTCCAATTTTTCTTGATCTGCAGTTTCCTGGCTTTCTTCAGATTTCTTATTGTCTGAATATCCTTTCAGATAGGAGTTATGGTGGCACCTGTTGCTATGTCATACATATATTTGAATTCGTTTACAGTAAATGCCTTTTTTGGACTGATACATTTGTTTCTTAAAAAATATCTGTCAATGTAGGGGCGTAGTTTCGCTGCTCATACTTGATAGTGTTGACATAACTGTAATACGACTTTTACTTGCGTAAACACTTCCACCAACGCTGCTTTTGACCTCCCGTGAGGCCACCCACAGAGCGTTCAAACCATCGATTGCGTGAGTGTTTTTCTGTTTGTTTTGTCTCATGTTCATCTCCATCCTTTCAAGCTTCTTTATCAGCCTCCTGCTCCCGCTGCTGATTGCTGGGATCCATACTCGAGAGCCAGAGACGGCGGTGTATGTCGACCCGGCGTGGGCCCCGCCTGCCCAGCGTCACCCTTAAGTGCCTCTGACAGCCCAGCGCTGTGTTATTAACTGTGATCAGCCACCAGCGGGGGAGCCTCCACCGCAGAAGACACAAAGCCTGCTTTCACCTCGCATCGCTCCCTCTTGACCCCCAACCTCGCCTAATACATATTTACATGTCTTCATACAGTGCGTGTACAGTTTTTGTAATATAGAGCCATTCATGGGCCTGTTGGGAGGCTCCTCTGGACTGAATCCCAGGCTGATGAGTAGGAATACTTTTTTTTTTTTTTTTTTTTTTTTTTTTAAAGATCAACTTCGAAGGTAGTCCCGCTATGAGGGATTAGTGCAACACGTAAACAGAGTGCTGCATCGTGTACGGGCGCGTGGCTTTCATCCGTATAGGTGGTCCACGCCACTTTTTGTCCTCCCAGCCAGGATGTGGGAGAGCCATCAGCCACTTAAAGGAACAACGTAGCACGGCTCATTAGATGACAAAATTGGGGCAGAAATAAATAAATGTGAACAGTGAGGAAGAAGTGTAATGACAGTTGACTATGTTTAGCCTGAAGAAAAGCATCAGGATAAACAGCAGCAGAAAAAACCCCAAAAACCACTTTTTCCCTCCCACGCGGACCATAATGAGAGCCCCGCCATTCAATTGTTGAATAGTTGAGGCTTTTTGCCTTTGAGCAGACTGGCTTTAATATAACAGCAGCGCACAGACAGCGGGCCCGCGGACCATGCCCTCTCCAGCAGTGTTCAAAGCTGCGGCATGCTCGCGACACGGCTGAGATGCATTATTCCTTACAAACGCTGCCCTTTTGTTTGCTTTCCGTTGGCATCCCTCAAATTGTAGACTTTGTCCCTCAGCGCTCCTTATTTCAGCAAGAAGATAGACCCACCCCCCTTTTTTTGTTTTGTTTAGTTTTTTTCCCGTCGTCCTCATGCCCACACTAGCCTTTCCACTATTACGACCCACACAAGACACTTAGGGCCCTATTTTTGTGAACGACGTAAATCTGTTGCGGGAGTCGCAGGTCAATGGATCTGATAGTGGCCTGGCTGCATCACTGCAGGAGTCTTTACAGCCAACTGTCATCGCCGACAATCAAAGCGGTTCCTCACAGATGCACTGTCTACAAAAATACAGCCCTTATTAATGTCTTAATCAATCATTCAATCAGTCAGAGGTTGGACACACGTACAAATAATATGGCCCAATTTTAGCATTGCCCACCTTCCAATGAAAGTTAGCAAAGGCCTGCTTATACTGATTGATTATCTAGTGGTACAGAGTGTGTTAAATGTGATTTTTTTCTTCCAGTGACATGCAAATGTTCAACCTGTCCAGTACTTCCATCCATCCATTTTCTGAGCCGCTTCTCCTCACAAGGGTCGCGGGAGTGTTGGAGCCTATCCCAGCTATCATCGGGCAGGAGGCGGGGTACACCCTGAACTGGTTGCCAGCCAATCGCAGGGCACATACAAACAAACAACCATTCACATTCACACCTACGGGCAATTTAGAGATGTCAATTAACCTACTATGCATGTTTTTGGGATGTGTGAGGAAACCGTAGTACCCGTAGAAAACCCACGCAGGCACGGGGAGAACATGCAAACTCCACACAGGCGGGGCCGGGGATTGAACCCAGAACTGTGAGGCAGACTCTCTAACCAGTCATCCACTGTGCCTGTCCAGTACTTACAATCACAAATCTTTATATTTGTGGTCAACACAGCGATTGGCTGAGCCATGGACTCTGTGATTGTGACATGAAACACAATGATAGCCAATTAGGAAGCCCCCTCGCTACTGCAGGACAACTCGTTGTGTTGAGTGATTGTATAATGTGTGTCACAGGTCATTCACCGCAACAAGCATGTCAGTCTTGGTACTAACGCAAACCTCTGGTTTGGGCAGCGTGGCTGAGGTGGGAGAGTGGTCATGTCTCAAGCCAAAGGTTGTGGGTTCGATCCTGTGACCATGGCCAAGTGTCCTTGAGCAAGATACTGAAACCCCAGTTGCTCCTGATACTGTGTCATCAGTAGGTGAATAAGGAGAACAGTGTTAAAGCGCTTTGAGTACCTTGAAGGTAGAAAAGCGCTATACAAGTGAAAGCCCATTTACTATTTACCAGTTTGTGGAGGGCACTTTTGATTGTTGGTGGAGATATTGTTATGCGTGGCCTTGTGTGTTGAGCATCACACTATAATGGTATTCGGCATACACACTAATGTTTTCCTCATCCTGTGTGGGGTTCCACATTTTAAAAATTGGTATGTTTGTACCGGCAGCACTCTGACGACTTGTTAGCACATCTGCATCACAGTTCTGAGGTCCTGGGTTCAAATCCGGCCTTGCCTGTGTGCAGTTTGCATGTTCTCCCCGTGCCTGCATGGGCTTTCGCCGGGTACTCTAGTTTCCTCCCACATCCCAAAAACAAGCATGTTAGGTCAATCGAAGACTCTAAATTGCCCGTAGGTGCGATTTTGAGTGCGAATGGTTGTTTGTTTATATGTGCCCTGCAATTGGTTGGCAAACAGTACAGGGCGTACACCGCCTCTCGCACAGAGTTTGCTAGGATAGGCTAGATAGGCTCCGAGTGAGATAAGGGGAACGGATAGATGGATGGATGGTATGTTTGTATGCTGCTGAAAAGTGTTCTGTGGTCCGACGAGTCCACATTTCAAATTGTTTTTGGAAATTGTGGACATCGTGTCCTCCGGGCCAAAGAGGAAAAGAACCATCCGGACTGTTATGGACGCAAAGTTCAAAAGCCAACATCTGTGATAGTATGGGGCTGTGTTAGTGCCAATGGTATGGGTAACTCATACATCTGTGAAGGCACCATTAATGCTGAAAGGTACATACAGGTTTTGGAGAAACATATGCTGCCATCCAAGCAACGTCTTTTTCATGGACGCCCCTGCTTATTTCAGCAAGACAATGCCAAACCACATTGTGCACGTGTTACAACAGCATGGCTTCGTACTAGACTGGCTTGCCTGCAGTCCAGACCTGTCACCCATTGAAAATGTGTGGTGCATTATGAAGCGTAAAATACGACAACGGAGATCCCGGACTGTTGAACAGCTGAAGCTGTACCTCAAGCAAGAATGGGAAAGAATTCCACTTACAAAGCTTCAACAATTAGTGTCTTCAGTTCCCAAACGTTTATTGAATGTTGTAAACAGAAAACGTGATATAACACAATGGTAAACATGACCCTGTCCCAGCTGTTTTGGAACGTGTTGCAGCCATAAAATTGTAAGTTAATGATTATTTGCTAAAAACAATAAAGTTTATCAGTTTGAACATTAAATATCTTCCCTTGTAGTGTATTCAATTAGATGTAGGTTGAACATGATTTGCAAATCATTGTATTCTGTTTTTATTTATGTTTAACACAACGTTCCAACTTCTTTGGAATTGGGGATGCATCATCAAATTGCTGATGAATGAATTTTCACGAGCCTCGTGTTTTATTTCCTTTGGCTTATTATTAATTAGTTAAAACTGAGGATAGAATTTGGGAAATATTGTGGTTAAATAGAAAATAATTCTAATAAAAATTGATTTTCAGAAATAAACCACCTTTCCCCATACATTTTCATGTCTTTCTTTTTTTAATAAAGAAAATGCGCAACATTTTTACTTACAAACATATTGGAACCGCAAAAAGAGAGGTTGTGAGGAAGAACACAGAATATGATGTGAAGTATTCATAAATTTTTTAAGTTCACATATTTTTACTCTTGAGTGACTATGAATGTTGAAAAAAAAACTCATTCACCTCCATGTTAACATGGATATTTGAATTCAACAGCCGTCAATGGCAGTGAATGAGTTTTAATCAGCGTTTGCATGGCTTCAACTGGTGAGAATCTAAAGATTCAATGTTGTGCCTGCCATAAGGAATGAACAGTGTGTGCTATGTCTGTTTATGAGCTTCTTTATGGGATGTGCATGGTCTTAATTATGATCAATAACACGTCCAAACCCCTTGTAATTACTAACTGTGGGGCACATGATGGCAGCATTCCCCTCGCATCTGCCGAAATCAGTATTTATTAGCTAGGCAGTGGATGCGAGTGTGTGTGTGTGCGTGTGCTGTGTGCACTTTCCAGTTGTTGAGGCAGATAAGTAGTGGGATCACACTTGACCCTGAGTGTAATAACTGCTAAGCGTAGCTTCAGGCTTAAGTGAGGCACAAGCAAAGGGACGGCTAAGTGGGCAATCGTGAGAGAGTGCTTGTGTGTGTGAGTGTGTGTGTGTGTGGGCGCGTGCGTATGTATGTGTGTATTTGGATTTTTAGATTTTCCCAGGTCTTTTTGTATTCGGATATATTTTAACATCACTAAAAGTACTCAGTGGTGCTGTCATATGTTTTTTAATATTATATTGTAAAACATATTTTTATACTGTAAATATCTAGGAAAATATTGATCCCTTCATATCTGATAACACTTACCTATCTATCTATCTATCTATCTATCTATCTATCTATCTATCTATCTATCTATCTATCTATCTATCTATCTATCTATCTATCTATCTATCTATCTATCTATTCTATTCTATTTTCATTTGCAATGATGACCTGGCAGCAGACAGCAGAGTAAAACAAAGAAAAATAAAAGCAAATACAAATATATAGACGACAAACTGTTAAAGTGTGCTATACTTACAGCACATAGTTACATAATGCATTACATTACATTGTATCATATGGTGAATAAAAGGTAACAAAAAAAAAAAAACCTGAAAACAGGTGCAGCGATCATGTACATACAGTATCCTTTACTAAGTTTACAAGTGTCTGTGGGAATTTTTGCAAGAGAGGTTAAACCTTTTCAGAAAATGAATTGCCCGAACACACTTCCCCGAGGAACTCCACTCACACACTATATTACGGGCCACGTTGTCGATGGTTTCACTCAGAGGGCCGTTATGACTGTGAAACCATATTGTACAACCCCAATTCCAATGAAGTTGGGATGTTGTGTTAAAGATAAATAAAAACAGAATACAATGATTTGCAAATCATGTTCAACCTATATTTAATTGCATACACTACAAAGACAAGATATTTAATGTTCAAACTG
The DNA here is from genome assembly GCF_024500275.1 of Phycodurus eques. Lineage (NCBI taxonomy): Eukaryota > Metazoa > Chordata > Actinopteri > Syngnathiformes > Syngnathidae > Phycodurus > Phycodurus eques. The sequence continues at coordinate 6,477,629 of NC_084536.1, forward strand.
ATAAACTTTATTGTTTTTAGCAAATAATCATTAACTTGGAATTTTATGGCTGCAACACGTTCCAAAAAAGCTGGGACAGGGTCATGTTTACCACTGTTACATCACCTTTTCTCTAAACAACATTCAATAAACGCTTGGGAACTGAGGACACTGATTGTTGAAGCTTTGTAGGTGGAATTCTTTCCTATTCTTGCTTGATGTACAGCTTCAGCTGTTCAACAGTCCGGGGTCTCCGTTGTCGTATTTTACGCTTCACACATTTTCAATGGGAGACAGGTCTGGATTGCAGGCAGGCCAGTCTAGTACCCGCACTCTTTTACTACAAAGCCACGCTGTTGTAACACGTGCAGAATGTGGTTTGGCATTGTCTTGTTGAAATAAGCAGGGGTGTCCATGAAAAAGACGTTTCTTGGATGGCAGCATATGTTTCTCCAAAACCTAGATGTACCTTTTGGCACTAACACAGCCCCAGACCATCACAGATGCTGGCTTTTGAACTTTGCGTCCATAACAGTCCGGATGGTTCTTTTCCTCTTTGGCCCGGAGGACACGACGTCCACAATTTCCAAAAATAATTTGAAATGTGGACTCGTCGGACCACAGAACACTTTTCCACTTTTCATCAGTCCATCTTAGATGAGCTCGGGCCCAGAGAAGCCGGCGGAGTTTCTGGGTGTTGTTGATAAATGGCTTTTGCTTTGCATAGTAGAGTTTTAAGTTGCACTAAAGGATGTAGTGCCGAACTGTATTTATTGACATTGGTTTTCTGAAGTGTTCCTGAGCCCCTGTGGTGATATCCGTTACACTGATGTCGTTTTTTGATGCAGTGCCGCCTGAGGGATCGAAGGTCACGGGCATTCAATGTTGGTTTTCGGCCTTGCCGCTTACATGCAGTGATTTCTTCAGATTCTCTGAACCTTTTGATGATATTATCGACTGTAGATGATGAAATCCCTAAATTCCATGCAATTGTACATTGAGGAACATTGTCCTTAAACTGTTAAACTATTTTCTCACACATTTGTTCACAAAGAGGTGGCTTGTGAATGACTGAGCAATTCAGGGAAGCTCCTTTTATACCCAATCATGGCACCCACCTGTCTCCAATTAGTCTGTTCACCTGTGGGATGTTCCAAACAGGTGTTTGATGAGCATTCCTCAACTTTCTCAGTCTTTTTTGCCACCTGTCCCAGCTTCTTTGGAACCTGTTGCAGCCATAAAATTCTAAGTTAATGATTATTTGCTAAAAACAATAAAGTTGATCAGTTTGAAAATTATGTATCTTGTCTTTGTAGTGTATTCAATTCAATAGAGGTTGAACATGATTTGCAAATCATTGTATTCTGTTTTTATTTATGTTTAACACAACGTCCCAACTTCATTGGAATTGGGGATGTATAAACTGTCATAGGTAATAAATGTGGCGCTATTGCAAAATAATTTTTCTTTGTTACCAAACTCCTCCAAACCCACTTTACAGTAACTTGAACAATAGTTGAACAAACTATTATCCTTGACTTCTGATTTCAAAACTAGTTATACATCAATTTATTGTGTGCATGGAATATGATGAGACAATCAAACATTTATATGGTTTCAGTCATAATGGCCCTCTGAGGGAAATTGTAACTACAATGTGGCCCTTGATAAAAATGAGTTTGACACCCCTGGATGTTACTGTCCCTATATTTACTTGATATCAGATTGATACCAAATATTACAGTATGGCACAACACTAGCTGTTCCTGTAAACATGAGCATACTATTGTTTATGATTGTAGGTCAAATATATGGCGGACTACCTTGTACGTGAATGGGAAGAGAATAATAAGTGCAGAGTGCAAATTTAGTTAAATACAAGTCCTTAATGAAGTAATAAACTGGTGGTCTGGCTGTGGTTTGCACAGAAAAAGCAAAGTTTGAGCATTCTCTTATTCTTTAGTTGACCATAAGTCTACCAACACTTCAGAACTAAGCACAATGTGGTGGAAGGATGACAAGTAGTTGTAGTGTGTGAAACTGACGATGGGATGTTTGAAGAGACAACTCCCTGCACCACAACCGTGTTATCTCCGTGGGAGTTCATTACTCACATACACAGACAGACGCACAAATGGCTGGCCACACACACACACACACACACACACACACACACGCACACACATACATGTAGAAGTAAAAACTCATAGTCATTCATAAGCATTGTGTTGCATGCAGATGTGCACATCACTCGGCGGGCTATAAATTATCACAATAGGGTCGGTGTGGCCCGCCCATGCAGACCCCGTCAGTCGTGTGTGCATGGTGGGCTACAGATAAAGAACCACTAAAATCTCTGTGACATTTAATGTAGCACAGGGGGTTCACACATGGCAGTATAACTGCTGACTCTGACAACTGGCTGTCATTACTCACAAAAACCTTTAATAGCTGTATGGGTGATGTTCTTAGCAACATTAAAATATTTCACTGTAAAACATTTCATGGTTTAAAAAAAAAACAGGTCCGTTGAAAATGTACGTTAAGTCAAGTTGAGGATTTTCTTTGTTGTCATAACTGTAAAATAAGTTACCTACTGTATAATAAGATTCAAATAAAGAAAAACTAAACTTTTTATTGTTTCATCTGCCCATTGAAATTATTTTCTGTACATATATAGATTTTGATATTTTATTATATTGCTCATATTGTCCTAAGCATCTCGACCAGCGGTGTCAAACTAATTCATCGCAGTTATGGTTTCCCTCGGAGGGCCGTCATGAGCACGAACACATATACAGTAAATGTACAAATGCCTCATGTTATTACATATACACAAAAAAATCGATGAATAACTATATTTGGCACGGCACGGTGGACGACTGGTTTGAGCGTCTGCCTCACAGTTCTGAGGACCGGGGTTCAAATCCCGGCCCCGCCCGCCTGTGTGGAGTTTGCATATTCTCCCCGTGCCTGCGTGGGTTTTCTCCGGGCACTCCGGTTTCCTCGCACATCCCAAAAACATGCATGAATTGGAGATTCTAAAATTGCCCATAGGTGTGACTGTGAGTGCGAATGGTTGTTTGTTTGTATGTGCCCTGCGATTGGGTGGCAACCAGTTCAGGGTGTAGCCCGCCTCCTGCCCGATAATAGCTGGGATAGGCTCCAGCACGCCCGCGACCCTAGTGAGGAGAAGCGGCTCAGAAAATGGATGGATAACTATATTTGAAACCAGAAGCCAGTAAAAAGTTATTAATTCAGTTTATTTTGAAATAGGGATTGGTAACAAAAATGTTTGCAATCAACATTATATAAAAGGGAAGACGTTTTGCAACGTTGGTATTTTAGCAAGAAACATGAAGTCGACTTACTTGATTTGCTTTCGAGGGCCACATAAATTGATGTGGCGGGCCAGATGTGGCCCCCGGGCCTTGAGTTTGCCAGTAGTGATCTAGACCATTTCCTGCAATTTTCCACCACTGCTACCTTTCTGGTGATGGCCTCACAAAATAAGAATATATATTAATAACAATAATAATAATAAATAAGCCAATGTAAAAGCAAATCCCACATGGGGCTCCATTTTCGTGAATAGTGTAAATCCAGCGCTGCCGACTTATATCAGCGCATTTAAAAGTGGGATGTCTGGACATGTGCAGACCCTACTTCAATCCTGCCCAATCGAATCTGCTCCTTTCGTTCCCTTTAAAAGCGGCACATGGAGACGTCTCTATCTGTGGAAGAGGACGCAGTGATCTGTGCGTGATTGGGGGATTGAATGTTAGCGGGGACCCTTATTAAATACGGAATGAGCTGGTGTAAATCGCTGAGGACTTATATGTCCGTGGGCCTCATGTATCGATATCCCCTCCAATGATAATTCATTTCTACCCCTCCCTCGACCCTCGTAGCTACGTGCCTGCCAGTACATGGGATGATTTAAAAATATAATTACGTTAATAATGCATTCAATGAATTGATTTCTGCAATGAATTTAAATAAGTCTGTCAGCCAAAATTGTGGAAAGCAACTTTTGAAACATAACATTATTGTTCAATTAATGTTAAGAATGGATTTGGTGAGAAAAAAAAATAAATCATGGTAATATCTGTTATAAGTCAAGAAAATTTGAAATTTCAGACTCATTAGCACAGTTCTGAGAACCCGGGTTCAAATCCAGTCTCCCGTTTGCACGTTTTCGCGGGGAACTCTGGTTTCCTCTCACGTCCCAAAAGCATGCATGGCCGGTTAATTGAAAACTCTAAACGGCCTGCAAGTGTGAATGTGACTGCAAATGATTGTTTGTCTATATGTGCCATGCGATTGGCTGGCGACCAGTTCAGGGTGTAACCCGCCTCTCGCCCAGAGTCAGCTAAAGATGGGCGCCAGTAGGCCCGCGACCCTCGTGAGGATAAGTACGGAAAATGGAAGGATGAAGGAATTTAAAATACATTGCTCCCTCATTCCTCTATTAACGCTTATGTGGAACTCCATCACAACCTACTGGTGAACTCAGGTAACGACATCCTCATCAAAACCGGAAGAAATCTTTATTCATCCTCCCAAAACGTCAATTAATCCCAATCGGCTTTCAAACCAAAATCAAAACAAAAAGACTAATTATTTCACAGTAGGAGGCAGCATCGCACTTTTGTGGAACACAAAAGACTGACCAACAAAAAAAGAAATGTCAAAAAAAAACTTTTAGATTAAACCATGATGAAGAAAATGTGTAGCATTTGGAAACTTTCTCCAGTCAGGAAGAGGAATAATTTCTTCATTGAAGTAAAAAGAGGCACCATAGGGAGTGCAAAACTCTTTACAAACTAAACCATAAAACATTTTTTTTATTTTTACAGTTTTGCACTGTATATTTCCTACGTTATTCACATGTCAACATGATGATTCTTCTGCAATGAACAAGAAAAATTGGAACAAAAGACCGTGTAAAAGAGTACAGAGCCTTGGAAGCCTAAAGGGGAAGCAAATGCCCCTTAAAACCTCTGCTAGCTGCAAACGTACTGTTAACTGTATAAAAGGTCTATGAGCAAATGTCCCTGGACTTGTATGATTTATGACAAAACCAAACTGACTCCGGCACCCATTTCTTTTATACAGCCTATAACCTTAAATAAACCTGACAATGTGGTTTGGATATATATAAAAAAAAAAAATAATAAAAAAAAAAAGGGGCACAAAAAAGAACCTTGAAATATAAAAACAAATCAATTCGAGACATCCTGAGTCGGGAAAACAAAACGAACATAAATAGACTGTGGCCAGAAAAGTGGTGCAGGTCACGCTCGTTCTGCTGCTGCTGCTGTTATTGTTGTAGTTTGCGTGTTGTTTGTCATCTACATGTCAGTCCAAGCAGCATGGAGTGACACGTTAGTAGCCTTGTAGTCCATTGTACACCTTCTGTATGGAGCCTTGCTTCAACAGGTTACGAACACCTGCAGAAGGATAGAAGTCATTCAGGAGTAAATGGTAGTGATGGCGAGATGAAGCATCGTAACCAAATATTGTGTCGACGTGAAACACTAAAATATTGTTTGAATGTATTCTGTGTGCGAAACTGTTTCCAAAATGGTAGCAATCATATACAGGCACAGCTAAAAAAAAAATTTGAATATGGTAGAAAACTCAATTGATTTCAGTACTCATACATTTAGAGTCAATAAACACTTCCCTTTGTTTCATAATAGTTTGGTACATTATGTTCTAGTTTCTAGAGATGGTGAATTTGGAGATGTCATTTGCTTTAAGCATCAAAATGATACATGAATAAAAAAAAAAAAAATCATGAAATATTTCAGTGTGTGTGGTGCATCTCCAGAATAAGATTTTCACTTTTTGAATTGAACTACTTAACTAAATTAAGCTTTTGACACTTATAATTTATTGAGATGTACCAGTATGGCAGCTTGTGCAATGTGTTTGTCAACTTTGGAGAATGGCATAAACCCACATTTTCACGGAGCTGCTTGACGGGTTTGCATTGCTGTGTCAAAGAGTCGCACATCGCGCCAAATTCTGAACCACTTCCTGAAGTGGTCACGTGGTACAGTCGGGCAGCGAAGTCATCATTTCCCACCACTACTCCAAACGAAGCAAGCCTCGGTACGCGCCCCCTTCATTACTCGACACACGCCTCAAAGACTCGGCACAACCCGTAACATCACTACTCAATGGGCTGCAGGCACACTCAAAAGGAGTGGTAGTTGCGTAGTAGTGGTTTCAACAATATGCAATGCTAATGCTAAACAACAACAGAGCTAAATTTGATGCTGGACCATTTTTAAACTGTAGAACACTAAATGTACAGGAATACATATTCTGAACTTAGGTTTGCAATTGTAATTGGGAATCAATTTCTATGGAAAATACCAATTTTATTCCGGAATTTATAGTGGTCAATTGAACTTCAGATAAAAATGTCGTAATCCGCTATATGTGAAACGTCACGTGACCTAACCCGGAAAACATATTAGCGGGCTTCCTGTGTATGCTACGCTAATGAGTTTGACTACAGGTTGATGAGATTATGTTATGAATCCAAATTTGCTATTAAAAGCTACTTTTTGGCTGGTGTCTTTGGAACAAAGTTAAATACCATACATGTATATCATTTATTTATACAAATACGATATGATTTACGTAAAGACAAATTAAGCTTAAACATCGGCTATTGTCATGTTTGATGGCATTTTGTGTTAATAAAAATTCATTTTAGACGTTTAAAGTTCCTACGAATGCTTTGTCCCCAGTCCCATTGGCCATCCACTCAAACGAGGAAGTGCTTCAACCTGTTTTGCAGAAGTACCGTAATTTCTCATGTATAATGCGCATTTTAAAAAATCAATAGTGTGCATTATACATGGGTATAGGGGAAAATGGGGAAAAAATCCTCACATTTTATAAATGTATGCCGCCATCTACAGGTTATGAAAAATCTGTACACTTCCATTCCAATATGCCACCGCCCCGTAGAGGTTATGAGAAAGGTGTACAATTTCATTCTCGTATGCCACAGAGAGGTAATAAAAAAAAGCGTAGCCTACACTTTCATTCCAATATGACAGGGGTACATATGACTGCATACATGTACAATTTTGCTCATACGTTTACATACAAAGGCAGAATTTGTGAAATATATTATTTTTTATTTATTTTTGTTTTTCATAAATACAACTGATGACTGAATAACAACCATCATTTATTTATTCATGGTTACGTTTTGTTTAATGACAATGCTTTTCTGAAATGCTTGACAGTTTAATTTGAAACTGTTGAAAATAAAATTGTGTGTGTTGCACCTGGTCCTTCATGTTTTCTTTAAAGAATTGTACACATCTTACAAATTCTGCCTGGGTAATTAAACATATGAGTACAACTGTGCGTTTTCTCATTCACTAAATAAAAGTAGGGCTGTGAATTTCAAAATAAGAGCAAGTAAATAAAAAGAAAGTATGTGTTCAAATAAAGTGCTTAACTTCAGAATAATACTTTTAAAAAACAAACAAAATACTTCATGTTTTTATCATATAGGTGGAGGCAAAAACATGCATTATACATAGGTTGAAGGTTTTTAAGGTCAACTTTGGGGGTGCGTGTCATACATGGCATTATACACGAGACATTACGGTAATTAAGTCGCGCATATACCGGCTTGGTAATAACCTAAACCTTTTTTAATGTCTCTGTACTGGTTAATAAGCCAAAATGTAGAAGGTTTCTATTCGAAAAATCATCAGTATTGCTATTGAGGAATTTTTAAATCCAGTTAAAACAAATACAAAACTGAAAAAAAAATAAAAAAAAGTAACGCACATAATTATTTGAGGCGGCACGGTGGACAACTGGTTAGCTAATGTGCCTCACACATCTGAGGAACCAGGTTCAACTCTGCCCTCGCCTGTGTGGAGTTTGCACGTTCTCCCTGTGCCTGCATGAGTTTATTCTGGGTACGCCGGTTTCCTCCCACATCCCAAAAACATGCATGGTAGGTTAATTGAAGACTCTAAATTGCCCGTAGGTGTAAATGTGAGTGTGAATGGTTGTTTGTTTATATGTGCCCTGCGATTTGGCTGGCGACCAGTGTGACATTCGTCGCACACCAACTCACCCAAAGATAGCTGGGATAGGCTCCAGCACGCCTGTGACGCTAGTGAGGCTAAGCAGTATGGAAAATGGTTGGATGAATGTTACGCTTGCTCTAGTAAGCGGGCTCAAATTTAAAATTATAAGTTGGTGAATTCCATATCACTGCTCAAAATGGTAAATGAGAACTCGGAATTAAAAGGGTCCGCATTAAAGCACTCAATGATACTGGATGCTCTGTTTATGACAAGCCTTTTTTATTGTCCTCTCAAAAAATTATTGGTTAGGCCTTCATCTTGATTTTAAAAGAGAAGGCCACGCGCATCAACTTTGATTTGAACATTCACTCACTCACCATTTTTCTGCTTTTCATCCAGCTGCATCTGGGGGAACTCCACGTCAAAGGTGATGATGAGCGACCCACGAATGTTGATGTTGTCGAAGTTGGGCAAGCCCTCGCCTTTCTTCCACATCCTGGCGCCGGGCTTGGTCACCTTGTCCCGCACGATGTGCACCTAACGGACAGAAGAACACACGTGCAGCACTCTGACAGCACCTTCAAAAGATGGTGTGCATGATGGACAGTACCTTGTGTCCGTCCAAATGAACGATGTCCATCTCAAAGCCGACCAGCGCCTCCACCAGAGAGATGGTGACGTTGGTGTACAAATCATCCCCTCTGCGCTCAAATACGCGATGTCTACAAAAGACGAACGTCTCTTCAGTGTCATGTTCACATGCATCTTTTGAGCAAAATGTCTGTCAGAAGTTGTAAACAAAGTTGGCTCGTACTTTAGCACTTTAATGCGGAAACGCAGATCTCCAGGCTCTCCGTCGATGTGGGGCTCCCCTGTGGAAGCACAATGCGATATATGTGAATAAAACACTTATTTTGAAATACATCAAGTAATCATTAAATTTCCCTCACAGGATGAAGAAAGTATCTATCCATCTGTCTAAAACAGCCTGCGAGTCAAGCACCAGAAATGTACAGCAGTCACAGACATGTGACTTATTTTTGGGGAAAACTAAAAGCATCGTCTACTCTACTACGATTGGTAAAGGTAAAATATATTAGTAAGTGTCATACAAGTTTATAGACTGCTTGGTAAAAACCCACCTACCTTGGTGCCAAGATACTGTTGAAGTGAGTTGAGGAGCGTCATATAGGCAATTACAGTGCAAACCATTCGGGGAGGTGTCAATTACTCTGTGATTACCAACGTAACAACTGGCTGCCATCTCTGTGTAATTTTCTCAAAAACATGGAATGAACACTTCAAAGGCTTAAAAAAAAAAATCCTCCATAAGTACAGTCAGGAAAAATCAATTCATTAATAAAGTGCATGCCTTATTCTACTGGCCACGCGGCTCTTGTGGCAAATGTTCCAATTTGCGCTATTTAAGTTGAGTTTTTAGGGCAAGTGACATCGTTTGCAACATTTCGGTAATTCTGACAGGTTGAGTTGGAAAATCCGTCACAATTTTGGCCCCTATCAGCTTGAGTAGAGGATATTTCGGCCAGTCAGATAACGGGTGCCGTGAGTTGCAGACGAAACTAAAGGGTCGAGGATATATGTTGAGAAATGTTTTACTGTTTTACTCTAATTTGAAGGCATTTTTGACCAGATTTTCTATAGGTGTTATCACACAAAAATGTTAACCAAATCGGCCATTTTTCCGACACAACAAATGATTTTCTCTGGAACTTCAAATTGTTTTGCTCTGTTGTACTCAGGTTGAAGTGGCCAATCCAACCAGACTCAGCATTTTGAAAGACTTTCGTTGTTTTTTTAATCTTGTCACGTTGCTAGTGTGATTTTCGCTATTGGCGGCAGGGCTCGGTTTACTGTATGTCATTGTTTTTAAATTCATTGTTTGGTTGAAGGAAGCATGGTAAAATTGTGGTTAGTAAGTCTGCCTCACAGTTCTGAGGTTCGAGGGCCTCTCGCCTGGTTGGCTGGGATAGAATCCTGCCCCCCTATTACCCAAATGAGAACAAACACTACTGTGTAGGAAATTTATTTATTTTTTGCTCCTTTTATGTCACAGAGAGTTTGATTTCTTGTTCTATGGTTATCATTATAACATGTATAATGAACCCCTACTATTTGTGGGGGATAGGCACCGATCCCTACCACCAAAAGCTAAATGTTGCAGTAATTGATGCCCCACCAAAAACTTTGATATCCTATTATCGATTCCACATTCCCAGAGGCCACAAGATGGTGCCAAAGTACTACTATTATCGAAATGATGCTCCTCGTTTCACTTTAACATAGTTACTCGGCACCAAGATGCCACAAGACAGTACGAAAATAATACTTTTATTGCTTTTGCCTGAGCACAAAAATTGTGAATAGGAGAGGTTTTTTTTGTGAATAAGCAGATAGGTTTGCCAAACAATATTGAAAATAGGTGAATTTGTAAAAGAACCACGACTATGCAGAGGTTCAATTGTACTTCTGAATTCAGTGTTGTTTTTTTTTTTTTTTTTTTTTAGCCGAACCACGAAGACAACATATTTTTGTTGTTTTTCAAATAACAATATATCTCAAAGTGACAACAGAAGCTTACCTTCCCCAATGAAGGGGTACTCCATCTCATCTCTCACCCCTTGTTCAATTTCCACCTCCAGTGTTCTCTCCTCGTTCACCAACCTGGCGTGATCAAGCAAATGACACAAAGCAATGCTCCATTGAGAGCACATCGAAGGGTTGCGATAAATAACAATAAAAAAAAGAAACAGGGACTCACTTGACGTTGGGACATTCATCGCACACCATCTCTTGGGTCATCTGGAAGCGGCCTGGGCCGAGCTGCGTAGTCCTCATCTCTGGTCGGCAGTTGCATTTCCTCTTGCCGGGCGCCTCTTTGGCTACGGGCTTGTTCCGCACCACCTAGTGCGCAAAAATAAAAGGATGTTAAATAAGAAGCGGAAGTTTCTTACATTAAAAAAAGAAAAATTCAACTACTGCAGTTGTTGAAGATACTCATCTGTTTGCTGACTACTGTTGAGATGCCCCTAAGAAAGCCACATAACTGACCCCTTAGCACAAGAGGTCCAGCACTGGTTGTATACCCATTCAATCTGACACCAGTATTTGATCTGGTTCTCTGTATGGTGCTCCGTGGAACATTAGAAAATATACATGGGAGTGCAAGTAGAATTTCCATTTGAAAAATTAGCCACCTATCAGCCTTTCATAGGGTCACAGGTGAGTTAGAGCCTATTCCATGCCAGCTAACTTGGGGCGAGAGACAAGGTACATCCCGGGCTTGTTCGGTAGCCAATCGCAGGCCACACAGTGGTGGAGGATCAAGTCAAGCTTCTATTGGCTGCATTGTTTCTAGTATGTTTACTTTGATGCATGTGAGAGACTGAATTGTTGAAATATTTGCAGATTTATTAAAAATGAAATCTCACACAGGCATAAGTTCTCAGACAGACACTTTACACTCCTATTTAACTTGGGTGCTGTCCATTTCTTCTTATCATCCTCGAGATGGTTCTACACCTTCATTGGAGTCCAGCTGTGTTTGATTATACTGACTTGATTAGGAAAGCCACATACCTGTCTATACAAGACTTTACAGCTCACAGTGCATGTCAGAGTAAATGAGAATCAGGAGGTCAAAGGAACCGCCTGAGGAGCTCAGAGACAGAATTGTGGCAAGGCACAGATCTGACCAAGGTTACAAAAAAGATTCTGTTGCACTTAAGTTTCCTAAGAGCACAGTGGCCTCCATAATCCTTAAATGGAAGAAGCTTGGGACGACCAGAACCCTTCTTAGAGCTGGCCGTCCGGTCAAACTGAGCAATCGGGAAGAAGAGCCTCGGCGAGAGAGGTAAAAAAGAACCCAAAGATCACTGTGGCTAAGATCCAGAGTTGCAGTCGGGAGATGGGAAAAAGTTGTAGAAAGTCAACCATCGCTGCAGCCCTCCACGAGTCGGGGCTTTATCGCAGAGTGGCCCGACTGAAGCCTCTCCTCAGTGCAAGACACATGAAAGCCCACATGGAGTTAGCTATGAAACACCTGGAGGACTCCAAGATTGTGAGAAATAAGATGATCTCGTCTGATGAGACCAAGATAGAACTTTTTGGCCTTTTAATTCTAAGCGGTATATGTGAAGAAAACCAGGCACTGCTCGTCAACAATTGAACTGGTTTTTTTGGACAACTGGTTTTTTTTGGACAACTGTCCCAACAGTGAAGCACTGTGGTGGCAGAATCATGTTGTGGGTGTGTTTTTCAGCTGCAGGGACAGGATGACTGGTTACAATCGAAGGAGAGATGAATGCAGCCAATTACAAGGATATCCTGGATGAAAACCTTCTTCAGAGTCCTCAGGACCTCAGACTGGGCCGAAGGTTCACCTTCAAAAAAGACAATGACCCTAAGCACAAAGCTAAAATACTGAAGGAGTGGCTTCAGAACAACTCCGTGACTGTTCTTCATGGCACAGCCAGAGCCCTGACTTACAAGAAAATGACTCTAAGAGACCTGAAAATGGCTGTCCACCAACGTTCACCATCCAACCTGACAGAACTAGAGAGGATCTGCAAGGAGGAATGGCAAATCCCCCAAATCTAGGTGTGAAAAACTTGTTGCATCATTCCCAAAAAGACTCATGGCTGTATTAGCTCAAAAAGGTGCTTCTACTAAATACTGAGCAAAGGTCTGAATATTTATGGCTGCTTGATATTTCAGTTTTTCTTTTTTATTAAAACTGCAACAATTTCAATAATTCCATTTTTGTCTGTCAATATGTGGTGCTGTGTGTACATTAATGAGGTAAAAATTAACTTAACTTATTTTACCAAATGGCTGCAACATAAAGAGTGAAAAATTTAAGGGTGTCTGAATACTTTCCGTACCCACCGTATATTTAAATTTGTGTTTTTGTCATGTTATTAGATAAATATTGATTCTTAACAGCTTGAACTGGTGTATGCGGCACAGTTATATTGCGTTTTTGTATTGCATTCATTGCTTCTATAATTGTGATGTGATAGTAGTTGTATTATAGGTGGATTAAATTGGATAAATCCACACTGATGAAGGCCCACGTACCAAATGCACGGCCTGCCACTGTGGGCACATATAGACAACAAACCATTCACCATTAAGGACAATTTCGAGTCTTCAATAAACCTGACGTACTTGTTTTTAGAATGTGGGACGAAGGCCCAGCATCCTGAGAAAACCTCCACAAGCACTGTGAGAACATGCAAACTCCACACAGGAAGTTCAACTCACCTCCACAAAGTTCCCAGAGTAAACCTCTTGGAGCGTGACCTCCAAGTCAAGTACAATGTCATTTCCTCTGGGGATGTTTCGGTCCTGCTGCTGTCGGTTGCCTCCGAACATGAAACCAAAGTCGCCAAAGAAACTACACAGCAGAAAAGAACAATGAATATAGGAATTGTAACCCTAAACTGTAATATATATCACCAGTCGTACAACTTGAAGTCGACCGCAATTTTCACGAACAATATGCCTCATAGGTTACAAAAAAAAAGTGTGATAACCATACCTGAAAGTCAAAAGCGCCAAAAGGTCATACAATTTGAAATTTGAGTAAGATTTTAGGGACTAATATACCTCTAATTTGACACAAAGCCCATTCATTTTCTTTGGCTTTCTTTGTGTTTTTGTTTTGTCACCGCAGAAGGAAGGGTGCCAGCGATAGAAAAGAGTATGATGAAAAGGTTTTGACAGTGCCAGTTTGACCCCACACTGGATTATTTTTGTTCACTATGGGAGAATAATGTGACAACAAATCTGAACTCAACCAACTCTGTAAAACAGATTGTGTTTGAATTTAAGCGGGGCACACACATACTGATAATCAGGCCAAATTTGAGCACCCCCCACCCCTCTTCCGAAAGTTAGCAAATACTTCATGGAGGTCTCTGAAAGATTATCCTGATTGATTATGGTGTGTTGTAATGTGCATTAAGAATGACTTTCTCCATGATCTGCTCTGGGATTGTGGCTGACATTTTTCAAAACAGTAAACATGTATTACTGCTGTATTATATTACTTATTCCACTCTAACAAATGTGTCGTAAAATGTTTTTTTTAAATGTGGTGCTTAGTCTTATTTTGTGGGATTTCTCAACAACTGTTTGTTTTGTCTTATTTGGTGAATTAGGTTACATAAAGATTCAAACAATGAGCTGCATTATTGTGTGATTTGTGGTACAAGTAGCATTTATGAAAACAAAATGAGCAACATAAAACTAATTGTATTGAGTAAAGAATTCAAACATCTAATCTTTCAAACAAGATTAAGTAAAATTTACTTAAAATGTCAAAAGGTAGACATATTTACTTAATGTTTTCTAAAGGTTGACAAACTCACAACTCCCCCGAATTAGATGGCTCCAGAACTCCGAACAGCAGATAAATGCAATGAATTTGCTTGTTATTATAGTGAAAAAATACAATCCAACAGGTTAAATATCAGCACAAATCAGCAAAATGATAAAATGATGCATACAAATGATACATCTGAAGCCACCCAGAAAAAACTCTATTACCACGTCAGAATTTGATACGGTTGACCAAAAAAATGATAGAGAAAACAGTTCAGCAGCTGAAATCATCACTCAGCTGTCTTGACTCAATACCATCTGACTTATTGCGAAGTCTGTGCTATCCTGATTTGCAGCAAATCAATTGCTCACTGCAGTCAGGCAAATTTCCTAAAGCTCTTAAAGCAGCTGCCATTAAGCCTTCTAATTTTTAGAAGAGGCTGGACGCTTCCATGTTAGCAAGCCATTGACCCATCTCAAATCTCCCTTTCATAGACAAGATTGTTGAGAAAGTTATTTTTAAATCAACTCAGCAATTTCTTGAACTTAAATGGACTTTTTGAAAATTTCAACTCAGGTTTCCGAACTCATCACAGTATAGAATCTGCTTTTATCAAAGTGCTAAATGATATAAGGTTGAATATTGACTCTGCAAAGGTGTCAATTCTGGTCTTGTTGGATCTCAGTGCAGCTTTTTATACGGTAGATCATAACATACTGCTGAACAGGTTGGAAACGTGGGTAGGACTAAATTGAACAGTCCTTAAATAGTTCAGGTCCTACCTGGAGGAAAGGAGTTTTTTTGTAACCTTGGTAGTGTTCAATCTCAGCGAATGGCAATGACCTATGGGGTCCCTCAAGACACAGTTCTTGGACTTCTCCTATTCACCCTGTATATGCTACCCTTTGGTCAAATTCTTCAGAACCTTAATGTTGACTATCACAGCTTTGCAGATGACACGCAGTTATATCTACTAGTGTCGCCAGTTGACTATAGTTCAATTGTCACTGTCTAAAACAGATAAATAACTGGATGAGCCAAAACTTTCTTCAATTAAACCACAACAAAACTTAGATAATTGTTTTGGGCAATAAAGAAAAGAGGTTTGCAGTTAGTAAAAACCTAGAGTCACTGTCTTTAAAAAAACAAAGACAAAGTCTGAAACCTTGGTGTACTGATAGATTCCGACCTGACTTTCAACAGTCATCAAATCAGTTACTGAAACTGCCTTCTACCAGCTGAAGAACATATCCAGAGTGAAGGCGTGCATGTGCCAAGCACACCAGGGGACGCTCATCCATGCTTTTAAGTAGATTTGACCATTGTAATGCTCTTCTGACTGGAATGCAGCTCAATGGGGGGCACATGCCAGTGCAAACTGTAGGCCGGTCACAAGCCCGGATAAATGTAGAGGGTTACGTCGTCAGGAAGGGCATCCGGCGTAAAACTTTGCCAAACAAATATGAGCGTTCGTCTAAAGCAGGGGTGTCAAACTAATTTTTGTCACAGGCCAGTTATGACTTCCCTTGGAGGGCCGTATGACTGTGGACCCATATAAATGAAAGATTACCTCATATACTGAAATTACAGAATACACAACACGCTGATGAAGAACCAGTTTTAAAATCAGAAGCTTTAAAGACATGTTTTTCAACTATTAAATTTCTTTTCAAAGGGGGATTGGTAAAGAAATTCTTGCAAACATCTCAATGGTATTACACCAGAACACAATTAGCAATTTTGATTTGCGTTATGAGCATTCCGGAGAGAGAGAGTCGTGATTGGTGCAGATTGTAATGGACATGTTAGTGAAGGAAACAGGGGTGATGAAGAAGTAATGGATGAATACAGCATCCAGGAAAGGAACTCGGAGGGACAGATGGTGGTAGACTTTGCAAAAAGGATGTAAATGGCTATAGTGAACACTTTTTTCCCCAGAAGAGGAAGGAACATAGGGTGATCTACAAGAGCGGAGGTAGAAGCATGGAGGTGGATTACATCTTGTGCAGACGATGTAATCTGAAGGAGGTTCCCGACTGTAAGGTAGTGGTAAGCGAGAGTGTGGCTCGACAGCAAAGGATGGTGGTGTGTAAGATTACTCTGGTGGTGGGGAGGAAGATTAAGAAGACAAAAGCAGCGCAGATAACCATGTGGTGGAAGCTGAGAAAGGAAGAGTGTTGCGTGGCTTTTCGGGAAGAGGCGAGACAGGCTCTTGGAGGACAGGAGGAGCTTTCAGAAGACTGGACCACTAGAGCCAAGGTGATCAGAGAGACAGGCAGGAGAGTACTTGGTTTATCTTCTGGCAGGAAAGGAGACTTTGTGGTGGAAGCTCAAAGTACAGGAAATCATACAAGGAAAGAGGTTCGCTAAGAAGAAGTGGGACACAGAGGACCGTGGAGAGGAGAAAGGAATACGTTGAGATGCGACATAGGGAAAAGGTAGAGGTGGCAAAGGCCAAACAAGAGGCATATGATGACTTTTATGCCTGGTTGGAAACTAAAGAAGGAGAAAATAATCTATACAGGTTGGCCAGACAGAGGTAGGAAGGATGTGCAGCAGGTTAGGGTGATTAAGGATAGAGATGTAAATGTGTTGACTGGTGCCAATAGTGTGCTGGACAGATGGAAAGAATACTTTGAGGAGTTAATGAATGAGGAAAATGAGAGGGAAGGAAGAGTAGAAGAGGCAAGTGTGGTGGACCAGGAAGTGGCAATGATTAGTAAGGGGGAAGTTAGAAAGGCGTTAAAGAGGATTAAAAATGGAAAGGTGGTTGGTCCTGATGACATTCCTGTGGAGGTATGGAAGCATCTAGGAGAGGTGGCTGTGGGGTTTTTGACTAGCTTGTTCAACAGAATTCTAGCGGGTGAGAAGATGCCTGAAGAATGGAGGAAAAGTGTGCTGGTGCCCATTTTTAAGAACAAGGGTGATGATGTGCAGAGCTGTGGGAACTATAGAGGAATACAGTTGATGAGCCACACAATGGGAAAGAGTAGTGGAGGCTAGACTCAGGACACAAGTGAGTATTTGCGAGCAACAGTATGGTTTCATGCCTAGAAAGAGTACCACAGATGCATTATTTGCCATGAGGATGTTGATGGAAAAGTCCAGAGAAGGTCAGAAGCAGCTACACTGCGTCTTTGTGGACCTAGAGAAAGCCTATGACAGAGTACCCAGAGAGGAACTGTAGTACTGCATGTGGAAGTCTGGAGTGGCAGAGAAGTATGTTAGGTGGAGGAGGGACTGCATCAGGGATCAGCCCAGAGTCCCTTCCTGTTTGCAGTGGTGATGGATAGGCTGACAAATGAGGTTAGACTGGAATCCCCGTGGACCATGATGTTTGCAGATGACTGTGATCTGCAGTGAAAGGAGGGAGCAGGTGGAGGAACAGTTAGAAAGGCGGAGGCATGCACTGGAAAGAAGAGGAATGAAGATTAGCGGAAGTAAGACAGAATATATGTGCATGAATGAGAGGGGTTGTGGGGGAAGAGTTAGGCTACAGGGAGAAGAGATAGCGAGGGGGGAGGACTTCAAATACTTGGGGTCAACAGTCCAGAGCAATGGTGAGTGTGGTCAGGAAGTGAAGAAATGGTTCCAAGCAGGTTGGAACGGGTGGAGGAAGGTGTCGTGTGTGTTACGTGACAGAAGAGTCTCTACTAGGATGAAGGGCAAAGTTTATAAAACAGTGGTGAGGCCAGCCATGATGTACGGATTAGCGACAGTGGCACTGAAGAGACAACAGGAAGCAGAGCTGGAGGGAATGAAGATGTTGAGGTCCACTCTAGGAGTGAGCAGGTTGGATAAAATTAGAAATGAGCTCATCAGTGATGAGGATGGCGCTGCCAGGCAAGAGAGGGAGAGGAAGACCAAAGAGAAGGTTGATGGATGTCGTGAGGGAAGACATGATGGCAGTTGGTGTTCCGAGAGGAGGATGCAGGAGATAGGCTTACGTGGAAAAGGATGACACACTGTGGCGACCCCTAACGGGACAAGCCGAAAGGAAAAGAAGAATGGTCTTTACATCAAATAAGGTTAGTGTTACCAGTAAGTACATGTTACTTGACACTGGACTTGCAAGTGAGTTTTACTTAAAATTACACCATTCAAATTTACTTTCAAAAATGTGTGTGAATTGTTACAAAGAGTATTTTAAGTAAAATGCTACAGTAGTTTTTTTTTTTTTTTTCTTTTCAGGGCACATTGGTCATCTCGATTTTGTAAGATCGGTTAAGATGTTTCAAATCACTAAACAGTAGTCAAGAATCCATCAGCCTATTGTTTTTCACATGTGTAAACAAGACCAACCTGGAGAAGATATCATTGTGTGAACTGTGGTGGCCTTCTTTCAGTCCATCTTCTCCGTACGTGTCATACTGTTTCCTTTTCTCCTCATCGGACAGAACCTACAAAATGAAACAGAGTACCAGTCACACACCACAGTAATGAACACCTTGTTAATTTAATATACCTCGTAGAATGTCCAACAAAACTGAGCATTATTATCTTAGTGAAGGCAGAATTTTTGATTATGCTCTTCTCATAACTCAGGTCTTGTTGCCAGTGGTCCAACGTTAGTAACAATGCTATAAAGTTTTTGAAATGTATTTTAGAATATTTTACTATAATAAACCTTTTTTTTTTTTTTTTTTCCAGTGATTAAAGCAGCGCGAACCAATTAACAGAATGAAGCACCTGCAATTCTGATCTCAAACTACCTTTTATTTGGGGGGGTATTGTGCCAGCCAATCAGATGCAGCCACACGATGGAGTTGACCAATCACGACGAGCCTAATGTTTCCACCGGCAACCGACTAGCTCAGCGCACAAAAGCCCTGTGCCCCGGGCTCTTCCGGGAGACAAAATCTTGACGCTTTGTATTGATTATCACTTCTGAAGCATATTCGGGAAATGTCTCGTACCTCGTATGCTGCGCCCAAGTCGGCGAATTTATCCTGAGCTTTGGGGTCGTCTTGGTTCCTGTCGGGGTGTAACTGGAGCGCTAGCTTCCTGTAGGCTTTCTTGATGTCCCTGATTGATGCACTCTTGCTCACCCCGAGGATCTTATAAAAATCTCGCCTACGGGAGAAAGACAATAAACTTAAAAACTATGACAAATGACCCGATAATCATCTTGTTGGTGCGAAAGGGCGAGTGAACAGGCTGGTTTGACAAGACAAAAGCACAGCTTTGCCTATATATACAGTTCTACTTCGCTCCATTTAACGGCAAAATTACATCAACACAGGGGGGGAACAAAATAAAATAAAATAGAAAAACCAAAGTGCTTAAGCTGTTGTTCGCTCCAGCGGTTGAGCCAATCACAGTGGAACATGTGTACCAGCTGGCGATGCTGCGTGTGCGACCATTCCAGCGTCAACTTACCCTGCAAACACTGTACTGACAACCCAGAGGATCAAGCAGCACACGGTGCACAGGTTCATCCCTTTGGTAGCCATATATAAACCCCTAAATATATATTTATATATATATATATATGTGCAACGAAATGTTGAAATGAAGAGCCGGCTTCTTTTGACGGTTGGATCCAGCTGCCAGTCACAGCCGAGCCTTTTTCCGGCTTGTCAAGGAAGTCCCGCCTACCGGCAAATGGCCCTCGGCCGCATTTAAAGAGACAGCGCAATATTAAACGCAAAAACTGTGGAAAACTAATTCTGGACACTCTGTGAACTCCCATCACTGGTCCGCATTGGTTAAATCCGCGTCACGTTGTTTGCGGACGCCATTTTGTTTCTAATTCCGGTCATTGCCTTGGATTAGCCTTGGACAGTTGTTGGCCTTTTTAAGTGGATATTTAGCGATTTGCGGCGAAGTGGTTAGTTGTGTGGCTAAAGGCTGTTCCGCGTATCGCGGAGAAACTGTGTTGGTGCAGCAAGAAGAAGACGCCTGTGGGAAGGTACCTCCTATATTACTCGAATATTATAAAACAAAATACTTGAAAGAGATGAAGAAATAATGTATTTTGTGTGTATATATATATATATATATATATATATATTACAAAAAAAGGCGTGCTCACCAACGTCTTTGTCAAACTGGGTAACAATATGGCGCCTTTCCCCGTCACTGTCCAGACTTTGTTTTCTATGGCTTTCCAAACTGAAACGATTGCTTATGAATTTATGACTTATTCTGGGCAAAAAAAGTTTATTATGATAAAGACAAAAACAGCGGGTCCCGAGAGTGGAAGACCGTATGAACAAACGATGACATGAGAGTGACCCCCTACCCCAGGAAATGAATCTCGCGACAGACAATTTAAGACACAAATACGACTGTTTCAAATATGTTTACCTTATACATAAGGTGACCCAATATGAAAATAAAATAATACACATATTTTGATACTACTCTTGTGACGGGTCGAACGAAGTGGCAACTGAGGTTAACTGGTGAACACATCCTCCTCCTCCTCCTCCTTCCTCTTCCTCCTCCCACCGAGTAGTGGTGGAAGAGGGCGCCAAATAGGAAGTAGAGCACAAAGATGGACTTCATCGCTCAACAAACCTCCGAACAAGCTGGTGGACGTCGAACTCGCGAATGACTCGGATGTATCACCGAGATGGAACAAGCCCACGGTTGGCCCTCGACGAAGGCTGAAAGTAAGTACGCAAACAGGACTCTTGCTTGTTAGCTTCGCTTTAGCTTAACTCCTCACTTTAGGCGAAGTTCACGGCGGTGAGAAAGTCTCGTTTGGGCGACAAATGTCCCGTTTCGAGAATTCGACGCATCCTTCCTTTTTTATTTTTTAAAAAATATAAGACAAGAACATCCCTTTTGACGACAAAATGAAGCATTTGTTTTAGCCGTGGCTATGCTACAAAGTCACCACTGACGAGTCAGGTGGAGGTGGCAGCGGTCTGGTTGTCATGGCAGCAGAAAGGGCCATCACGTCACCGTCATATACACACATTTGTATTTATTTTCATATGTAGTATTGCTGAGAAAAAAAAAAAAAACGTTTGTGCTTTGTCTGGCTGCTTGGTACATTATATCGGCAATACAATTAATTAAATAAGAATTGCATACACAAATGATTTTTTTTTTACCAAGTATAGTACAGGTTCCTCCTTCAGAAGTGGAAAGCTGCCATCGTCTATCTATTTTTTTTTAACTACTCTTTCTCTTTAGGGGGGACGAGACAACCGCACAAGTGATGATGATTAAAATAAGATTTCCAACACTTTCACTAACATACACCAAAGCAGTAGTAGTCATAATTATAGTAGATATTCTATGAAAAACACTTCTAGGCCATAAATAAAGAAGAATCAACTTTTTAAAAGCTGAGTGTCCCTTGTTGTGTCACGTGCCAAGGTATTCTTACACCACTGCGCAAACTAGTTCATTGCACTTCAGTCATAACCTCGAAGACGTGAGCGGCATGTTAGCTGAAAGCATAAAGGCTGATTGATGGCACTCATGAAACTGATTCAATCTATGACTGTATTTCCTCAGACATGGATCCAGACAAGGTGAGCATATGGCCGCGTATGGAGCCTTTCCTCCTCGGTGCACTTCAGGTGAGTGCGCACCATCAAATGCATCTTTCCAGCGCGCGGTTAGAAAAGAACGTCTGTGTGATTCCTCATCTTAGGTGGCCCCGTCCTCCAAGCTCAGCCTGCATTACCTTCGTAAGATGGCCACCTACGTGCGCACCCGCGATGGTTGCTTCCCCTCTTTGCCGTGGCCCATGTGGAGGCACATCGCATGTGGGAAGCTGCAGCTTTCAGAAGAGCTGGCGTGGCTCTATTTTGAAACCTTTGACCTCTTTACTAGCCACTTGCCAGAGGACCGACTGGAGTGGGCAGAGTGTCTTTCCCAGTGTTCTAGTAAAATTGAGCTTGACCAGCAGAGGAATAAGGTAAAGAAACAACAACAACAACAAAAACATTTTAATGTATTTTATTCTAAACATCATCAAAGGTCAAATGAGCAACTTTACATCACAATG